>NC_065528.1:3412364-3447083 GCF_006386435.1 Epinephelus moara | reverse complement strand
TTTTTAGAAGAGGAGCTAAAAAGAGCCACTTTTTCCTCTGAATTTGTGCCCTTATGTCATGTAAACCATAATAAATTCTGAATTAACTTCTCATGTGGTAATTTTCAGACAAGGTTATGTATATATTTTAAAAAAAATTTAACCTGCAAGTTGCACCTTAATGTTATCGGACTGAATGGATTAAATTCTGATATGAAACGAGTCATTTCACAGGGGTTGTGACGCTCAAAAATATTTATCCACTAATTTACAGATGTTTCTTTCATAATGTAAGTCTTAAGCCGTAGGCCATCACAGGCCCTGGAATTTGCAATACCACTGTATGACCACAACAAAAATTGACTTCAAAACCCAGTGTACTTCCTGGGGGCATGGTATGAACTGGACAGCCGGTAGGATCATGGGCAGCATGGGTGTGACATTCTGACGACGTATTCTGCATACGCCCCACCGCAGGAGAATTAAAAGGTAGCTGATAGCAGTTAGCAGCTAACTCAAGTAAGAAGAACAGCGGCCATAAATGTCCACATATTGGGAAAACAATGAAGTCCGGGAGCTCCTCCTTTGAGCAGAAGATGAGATCAGCTACCATATAACAGGGATGGTAAATGATTGTTACTGTCATGTAAATGTTATTGTTTATAAAGCCCTGCTACGCGTATGTTATATGTCACACTAGAGGCTGACGCTGTTGTGTTACATGTCATGCCTGTCACACCTCTTTTGATTCTGCGATGCCGGCATGCTGTCTATAATCACACACTGGAGCGGCATGATGCCGCGGTTGTTTGGTTCTGGGTGAAACATGCAAAGGCAACATAAAGAAGGGACTTTGTAGCGGCCCTATAGTGCGATCTCTGTGTAAAATGGGCTGTTGATTTACTTTAACCTTTAATGTTAAAGTTAAATGTATATCCCAGAAATATCCTCATTGCAGCTGAAACATCTCTGCTCTGAGATTAATTTAGTTTGACTTTTGCTATCTAAGGTTTGATCTATTAGAGACTTCAGATCAGATCACCTGTAGGTATATTTCCCAATTTGCAGTTATGAAACACAAGAACACATCCATTTTGGGCTGCTGTTCTAAACCTTAAACTTCTCTGTCTGTGCTTTACTGACCCATAATCCACCTCAGTGCCCTCCCTCCTCCTTCTCCTCTCTCTATTTCATCTGTCTACTCGCCATCTTTGCATCTCCTCTTTGCTCTCTCCCACCTCATCAGTTGTCAGCACTTTGGGGAATAGACCTGGGCTTCCACAGATCAAGGCAGGCGTGTCAATAACCATGTTCACAGAGATGAAAGCTCCGGCGAGCCGAGCCTCACAAGTTGCTTGGGTTCAGGAGTTCACAGGCGCCGCTGAGGTGTAGTGTTGCTGTTGCTGTCAATCATTGTGTGTGAACCTTGCAGATCGGAGGCAACCTGAGGACTGTGATCAGAGTGTTCAGCCTGTTTGACTACAACAGCGAAGGACACATCCAGCAGCATGAGTTCCGCCGCATACTGGATAACTACTGCATCCACCTGACAGATAAGGAGTTTCAGAGGTGGGGTTCGTAGTATACATCAACAGTTTGACACAACAGATCACACATAAAATCTGTGCTGGTCCACACTCACACCACACATGAGGACTGGTTGGCAGCTTAGTAAGCCGGGATTTCTGCCAAAATTCACTTGTCCTAAAAACCATTAGGGCACTTCATTACTGGGGCTGGGTTTTGGTACTTGATATCAAAATATCAGCTGAAATAACCCATTATCAAGTAGTATCAAAATGTCACCATTCAAATTATACCTGCATTCGATCCTATTTTGTGCTGGGGGTCTGATCCTGAACCTTCCCAACTCCCTGCTGGATCAGCAAATTTTCTGTTGCAGCTGTGTCTGCAACAGCTCTCCTCCGTGTCAGTTAAACGTCTGCAAAGTTAGCATGAGCTAACACAGTGACAGCAGCTAGCATCCAACACTGAGCCATTTAAAGGTTCCAACAAACCTACACCAACTCCGAAATAGCTCAGCTCTGTCCAGAAATCCATTAATAACGATGAGTAAACAATATGAATTAGCCCTGTCATTATGTGTGTGCAAAGACAAGAGCAATGTATTTGAAGTGGTTGGCTGTTCAGTTTGCCAAGATGCCACCAAGAGAGTATGGCTATGACTATGCATCACTTCATTTACATTACGGGTATTCAATAAAGTACATTATTAGTATCAGAATCACTTTAAGGGAACTGGTGTTGGTACTGATATCTTTTAAACACTACCCAGCCCTATTCATTACTGCATCTACAACTAAGTGAGAAATGTTTCCAGCCAACAAATCAGAGTAAGTAAAGGAAGTCTGTACTGTACTTAAAAATGGTTTATTCATATTTGGGTTTTATTTTTGACCATCATTTCTATTAGTATCAGTCACGTGGTATTTAGTTAATTGCTGGGATTTGGGAAAGTGTGACAATGATTTAAAGAAGGAGTCAGTGAAATAATCAGACAGGCTGCAAACCAGCCTCCAAGTCCAAAAATGATTAAACTCTCCAGCATCCATCACAGTCTATGGACCGACATTCTGCTTTAGTATAACAAACTTTAAATCCTACAGTTGTGCGCACACATTCCAGTGCAGTGAGTAGGCTTAGGGTTCAGTACCATGCTGTCATATCTGGATCCAGTATTAAATTTGCTTATCAAAGTTGAAATGAAATCCCCTAAAAATCACGGGTTGATAGGGTTAGTATTGTGATACTAATCTTTGCCTGGCTATATGGCATATGTGCTACTTGATGAATAGTTAATTAAATGTTATGTACATTGTAGTTATGTACATTGTTGCCTGGCAACCTCATGATCATGTCAGACATGCTGGTGGTTCTCTCACCTTTGGACAGAGCCAGGCTAGCTCTTTCTCCCTGCTTCCAGTCTTTATACTAAGCTAAGCTAACTGGCTAAATATTAAGCTGTAGCCTTATATTTAATGCAGGCCTATAAACATGAGAGTGGTATTGACCTTCCAACCATTGGATCTTCTCATCTTCTGTAGCATTAGGCAGGACGGTAAGAAAGCATCTTTTCCAAAATGTTGAACTATTACTTTAATAAACATGCCCAACCCATGGAACTGCTACTGTTGCTAATTAGTTTAAAGAAATTTGGCTAGTGTAACAAATGACCAAGTATTTCCTCCACCATCTCAGAACTCATCGGTTATCGTCTGCTGACAATAAAGCCTCTAGGCGAGAAGGACAATATTTCAGGTTCATAAGTATCATGAGTAGCCAGCAGATATCTGAGCCAAGACTTCCTCTTCCATGTGCGTCATTCCTGTTAATCTCTATAAACAGATATCTGCACATGAATGCTGGTTAAAAAACAACAACAAAAAAATAATAAAGAGCTAATTCATCGTCAGATGGTAGCCAGTGAGCTCTGAGATTACATTACAGCCAATGTGCTCTGCCTCTCCACAGTGACTGTTTACCTGCTGTTCAAAAGTGATTGGTCAATACCACTCGGACTACAAACACACAACCAGCGGAAACCAGAACACTTCAGATACCAACACCTTGTCACATTGTCCCCTACAGATTCTGCATACAAATCTGTTTATAGATATTATTTATGTGTTATTTATTATTTCCTCCCTAACATCTGTGGGTTCTCATCCCAGGTCATCAAAAACTGATGGTCCTGGGTCATCAAATACTGATGCTTCAAGGTCGTCAAATACCAACACTCCCAGTACATCACATACTAATGCTTCCAGGTTGTCAAATACCAACAATTCCAGGTCGTCAAATACCGACACTCTCAGGTCATATACTGATGCTTCCCTGGTCATTGCATACTGACATTCCTTGGTCGTCAAATAGTAAGCTGCCAGGTCATCAAGAGTCCACAGTCCCAGTTTATCAAATACTCACGCTCCCAGGTCGTCACATACTATTGTTCCCAGGTTGTCAAGTACTGATACTTCCAGGTCATCACATACTAATGATTCTAGGTTGTAAATACTAACCCTCCCAGGTCTTTAAATACAGATACTTCCAGGTTGTCAAATACTGAAATTCTCAGGTCATCTATTGATGCTTCCCTGGTTGTCAATACCAATGCTCCCAGGTCGTTAAATATCAGCAGTTCCTGGTCGTCAAATACTGGTGCTTTCAGGTCGTCACATACTAATGCCTCCAGGTCGTCAGAAACCAACCAGGTTGTATACTACACTTTCTCATGCCCATTGTGTGTGATACCAATGGGGAAGGCACCCTTTGACATCTCTGTGTGATGCACAGTTGTCTCTTAGGTGAAACTCGCAACAAAGTTGTCAATCGGTCGCAGTTCGGTTTTGGCAACAAAACTACTTGGTTAGGTTTAGAAAAAAAACAGAATGTTTTGGAAGTCTGTGTTTTTGACCCAGCCACCTTCCCTTCCTTCCACCCCACATGGACTTTCTCGCTCTTTGTGCTATGTCAGTTGCCCTGAGTGTCAAGTATTTCAACTGATGAGTTTACAATGGAGTTAGTTGAAAGTCCTGTGCATCTCATAGAGACACCAAAGGCTGTCTTTGGTGTTGGTATCACATGCAGAGGGGTGTGACACAGCGTCAGTTTTTGACAGCTTGGGAATGAAAACGAGCTATGTCATATGTACTGAACAACTATCAGTGGTTCCTGAACTGTGTTTTGAATAACAATGACAAAATCATGTAAGGTTTTGTTTTGCAATATAATGCCTTAACTAATTAATTGTCCCTTTCACTACTGTTCACTGTTCTTTGTATTATATCATGTACACACACTCTCTCTTTCACACACATGCACATTTTATTCTGAGCTCCACAGCTAAATGTGTTCACTCTTGTTTAAGACAGACACATTCTGTCTTAAAAAAGTTGTACTCTATTTTTACTGTACATGCAGTAATTTATTGCACACATGCGCGTGCGCGCGCACACACACACACACACACACACACACACACACACACACACAGCTCTCATCCAACCAGCACAGGCCTGACTCTTTCCAGTATTCCCAGTGGTGGGAAGTGGTTTGTCGGCTAGGACGAGATCACTTGCACTAACTTTGTGGTCAGCCTTTGTCTCAGGATGAGCGAACGCTAATTGACTTTTAAAACTTCGGGCCCTGCAGTCAAATCCACTCCAGAAATGCTCCTCAACTTTTTTGACGTGGCTCTAGAGGATTGTGTGTGACAGGTTCATTTTCAATGGCTTTAATTGGTTTTAACGCTCAGGTCTCTCTCTCTCTCTCTCTCTCTCTCTCTCTCACTCACACACACACACACACACACACACTTATGCTGTGTTAGAATAGATAGAGCCAAGCATAAAGCTTGACCTCTTTTCTCATCTCGTCATTGACATAGATGTTCTTGACATTATAGGTCACCTGTGAAACTGTACCATTTATTTAAAATATGAACTTCCAGCATCTGCTTGCTTTTTCCCAGGCTGTGGAATCACTACAGTCCCAACAACACATCCACCATTTCCTATGAAGTGTTCCTGGACAAGCTAGGCTTTGGGGGCAGCCATTACTTAAGGATTGCGCCCATCTGCACTAAACTAGGTATGGATACAGTGGATTTCAATGTGGATTTAGAGAATGTGACTGACAGCAGCAGGGAACACAAACTGAGATGCTAACAATGAGTCTACTGCCCTGATAGCTGTAGGCCTACTAAATGCTAATTTTGTAATATCATTTACTGTCACAGCATTGTTAATGAGTGTGTCTCAAACTGCATGCCTCCACTAGTACACTTCAATGTAGAACACTATGTGCACTAGGTTCTTTACATGGTGCACTCATTTAAACAGGGTGGTGTTGTCTCAAACAGAAGTGACGTTTTTATTATCTTTGTCCGTTTATTATCTTTTCATCTTTGTCTTCTTTTTAAATGCTGAATTGCAGATTGATGGTAAAGCATTATTGCCAACATTTGACCGCTATCTGTGCTCACACATATACCAAACATACGCCACAAAATCAGTGCTTTCTATATTGTGCTGTCATAGCTAGGAACAAGTTAGCAGGCTAGCGATTGCTAATGTTAGCATTATTTTTCACGGTACCAAATCATTATAGACCCGACAAACATTACTGACGACTTCTATTCGACAGCAGTATTAGTACTTAGTGCAAAAAACATGTAAACTAACAGGCTCCTTGTTGTCCCCAGTCACCATGTCAAAAGTTGAGAAGTTTGCTACGTCACAAAGTTGGCGAACATTGAGGGTGAGAAGTGTCCATCATTCCACACCACTGGACCATTTTGAATGTGGCAGTAGTACACTGCATTTTCCCGTACTATGCAGTGTGAACACCTGGCGCACTTGTGCACTCAAAATATTAAGTGCCTAGTGCAGAAGTACAGTATGTGATTTGAGTCACACTGAAAGTCTTACAGCTAACTACTTATGGACCACATGGAAAATAACAGCATGGGGACAGCTTCTCCAGAAGAACTTGGTCCACTTAAATAACTGACACAACAGTTAGGCAACAAAACACTGACAACAAATATAATCACTCACTCTTGAGAAGTGGGACAAAATCTACTTCTTTGGGTGTTTGATTTTTTTGCTCCTCAAGTAAAGTAAACATTGTGTTTTGGTAAGGCGCCTATTCAAACTTTAGAGTGCATAGTTTAGTATAGGGTTTAAAGTTTAGAGTGTACAGGAGCTAAAGCAATTTGATGGAATTATATGATGTTCATTCTCATGCTCAGTTATGTCTCATAAGTTGTTGCAGCCATTTTTGTATTGATACCCTTTGTTACACAGATTTGATGCAAAATGTAAGTACTTTTGATCACTGGAGAATTGATAAAAATGGTCAATAATCCCTCCAAAATTTGATGATGTCACTACAATAAAATGGCTCCTATGGGGACTAACATGATCACACATGAATGAAATTAGGCTCATTGAATCCACAAGAGTCTGACAGCTTTCCAGTTGGCTCCACTTTGTGCATTCCAGTTTAGGGATCCCAGTATGCAGAAAGTTTCAAATAGACTAGGCAAAAATAACACATTTGTATTGTATAAGGAAAAAATGCATGTTTATTGCCAAAACTGCATGAAATTTGCATAAAGTGGGCGTGTCTGTATAGGGGAGAGTTGTGGGTACCCATAGAACCCACTTTCATTCAAATATCTGTAAGTGAGGGGTTGAGGGATCACAAAATGGCCATACCAGTTTTTAGTTTGGAGTGTTATTCTACCTTCTTCCTGACAAGCTAGCATAAAATGGTTGGTACCAATGGATTCCTTAGGCCTTCTAGATTTATATGACACCAGCATATTCTTGCTAGCTTTACGGAGCCCACTACAGCCTCCAAAAGAATGTCGACCTGGAATGTTTCCAGAGTGGATGAGATTTAAAAGTTGCTAATGCTAGAGGCAGTGTGCACAGTGTTATGTAGTTCTCTATCTACAAAATATTAAAAGATATGTGGTTTATTTACCATTAATTAAATATGTAACTCATCCAAATATACATAAGTAAATTAATGTGAAATAAATCTCATCTTACACTGATAGTAACATGCTCACAGTAATGATGCTAATGCATCTTTAGCAAATATTGTTTAAAATGGTCGCTGTATTATTTTAGCATGTTAAAGGATAACTTCGGTATTTTTCAACCTGGGCCCTATTTCCCCATGTGTATGCGTGCGTGTGAATCATAGGTACAACTCGTTTTAAAATTGGTTCGGTATTGAGGGAGGCGGATGCAGCCGGCAGCTGCGAAACAAGCTAAAACAGTAACGGGGGCAAATGCGTTCCGTATAAGTTTGCGCATTAAAAGTGCTTTTTTTCGCCACTGACCGGTTCAGATCGCCAGTGCTATCTTTGTAAATAGCACACTAAGCGTTTCCCTTACCTCTGGGCTGTGTGACGCCATCTCACGAGAGCTTTGCTTGTTGCCGGAAGAAAACAGAGGAGCCATGCTGAGCGCCGCTCAGAGTGGCACTGGTTGTCCCGGAGTACAGTTGAGAGTTTTACTGCATCGATTGAAAACAATGGTTCGTGTTTGTGCTTATCCGAATTGCAAGAACAGGATGTCGCGCAACACCCCGTACAGCTTTCATAGGCTGCCTTTGTCGGACGGCGAGATGCTGAAGTTGTGGCTAGTTGTGCTACAAATGGATGCTAACACTCCTGTCCAGACACTGCGCCTTGCAGACCATCGGGTCTGCAGTGCTCACTTCTCCCAAGATGACTACTGCCAGCCGAAGAAGAGAAGACATCCAATCCCGAAACACCTCTTCCTCAAGAAAATGGCTGCCCCACGAGTAGAGAGAGCTACAGACACAGTGGAGCAAAGCTCTCGTGAGATGACGTCAAACAGCCCAGAGGTAAGGGAAACGCTTAGTATGCTAGTTACAGAGATAGCACTGGCGATCTGAACCGGTCAGTGGTGAATAAAAGCACTTTTAATGCGCAAACTTATACGGGACGCATTTGTCCCCGTTACCGTTTTAGCTCGTTTCGCGGCTCCCGGTTGCATCCGCCTCCCTCAATACTGAACCAATTTCAAAACGAGTTGTACCTATGAATCATACGCACACATACACATGGGGAAATAGGGCCCAGGTTGAAAAATACCGAAGTTATCTTTAAGTCCTGGTCAGACATAAGATTCTCGAAGAGATGAGTTGAAACAGGCAACAACTTACAATGCACCATTCTACAACATTCTAAAAACACACCGATGCACCTAGATGAGACAGTGTATTATCTCCATGCAACAACTCTCTGTATGTCCCCTCTGTTTGCAGCTTGTCAGGCTTATTTTGTGGCTGAATATAATTTGTAGCTTCATAAAATATGAATAAGGATTGTGATAGTGAGATGCTGGCTACAGTTGCAGTTGTAGTAGTGATGAAACGGCGATAAACAGAAACAAAAAGAGAATCAGATAGACTACATTCATAACAAATACACCACAATGATATTAAAAACCAGCACCTATTAATCAGTCAGTGAGAATGTGTGCGTGGGGGGAGGCCTAAGCAACCCGCCGTCTAACACCGGCACACCATGAGGACGCAAATAGAGAGTTTGGCTGGGACAGAACACGTGCCACAGCAAGCGAACATGCTGTCTGCGGTCATTTTGACTTGACCATCGGACTTCACTACAAGCCGATTGGCTGTTGAAACAAGTGACTTGCTTTAGGTTCTAAAACCAGCTGCTGCCGATTTGACCAGCAGAGCTGCAGGTGACACAATCAGCCGGCTTGAGTTGAGCTTAGACGGCCAGTTCACACAGCTGCAACTTTCCTCTGCAATGTTTTTGCCTTTAATGGATAGGACAACAGTGTGAACCTGGGCCACTGCAGCAGGGACAGCTCCTTTGTACATGGGGCACCTGCTCTAAACACCAAGCCACCAATGCCCCTAAAGATTGTGTTTTACAGAAATGTCCAGCCGAGGGACAACTCCACCTGAGAAAGTCAAACAGAGGAAGCAGAAACCGGAATCTGTCTCCAGTCTGTGTGATGCCCCATCAGTCCTGCAACACAGGAAGCTGCAGACTCTCTTCTACGACAAGGTATAGACTTGTGTGTTTTATTGCTCCTGTTTGCGTGTCACCATCTGGCCCTCTCCTTTGCATTATCCTCTTTGAGGATGGACGGCTAAATTGGCTCTAAGTGGCACGTCAGGATGCAAACGGCAGAGGGAACACTTCTAATTAAAATGTTTGCCCAGAAAAATCAGCTCCTGAGTTAGTGTGTTAATCACGGCTAATTTGCGGGATAGGCGGCAGAGTCGGGGATGGCTCTTCTCTTGCATCCTAGAGCCGCGCTGGGATGTTCTCCATGGCAACCGAAACTGGAGATGACTCACTTCCTGTCTTTATTGATGAGAGAGAAATAAAACAAAGAGAGAGGTCTGTCTGTAAAATATGAATGTTTGTACATCAGTGTGTTCTTCTACCTATCAGATGTGCATGAACTCTACCCCGGTGTGGCAAGCACTGCAGGCCTTTGACACCACCCGCTCTGGCCTGGTAGAACAGGATATCCTCAGGGCCATTCTCAGCAGCTTTATATTTCCCATGAACCCTCATTCTTTCCAGAAGCTTACCAGCTGGTAGGGAAAGCAATATTTAATTTATTTGTGTTTTCCCTGTTTCTACCAACCTACCCTTCCCCAACCTCCCTACCCTTTACTCTTTAAATCTTAAAATCCAGCTATCATCTATTCTGTTTAATACATTTTTCATGCATGTGTATGGATTTTGTGTGTTTGTAGTTACGGTGTAGGAGCAATGGGGCGAGTGAGGTGGAAACACTTCATGGGCCACTTCATGAGCCCAGTCAAAAAAGAGGGTGACACAAATCTTAACACCATCAGGTCAGTTTGAAATATTTTTTGCCCTGTTCACACATGGAAGCTCCATGTGTTGTTAGGTCATCACATGTTGACCACACTTCTATTTTCTTTTGTGTTGAGTCTGCTGTGATATAAAACTGAACTTCGCTGCAGAACAGACAGACAATATTGTGTGCATCTTCCAGCCATCTGCGCCTCCGTATTTTTCTTTTTGTCTTCTGACTGTCTGTTCATAGCAGAATTGCACACACAAATACTGCCTTTCTTTCAATTTTAATTTCAGTTTTATTTATAAAGCCCAATATCACAATTCAAAATTGGCCTCAGAGGGCTTTGCAGCATACGACATCCCTCTGTCCTTAGACCCTCACAGCAGATATGGAAAAACTATGGTATAAATGGTATAAACCTCAGGAAGAGCAACTGAGGAGGGATCATGTCATGCGTACGGAGCAACATAATAAATGTACAGTGATCCATATGACAAAATGATACATTGAGAGAGAGAGAGAGAGAGACAGAGAGAGAACGTATTCTGTTGTCCCAAACCAGAGATGGTCTCTAACGTAACCTAACCATTTTAGAACAATACTTTAAAATGTTAGGAAAACCCAAAATGTGATCTTTCAAAAAACAAAAAAACAAAACAAAAATAAAAACAAACAAACAGATGTCTTGAAAACAAATACAGTTTTCCTCCGAATAGCACCCTAATTAAACACATCAAAAAAATATGCTTACCTTGGCCTGATCAAATCTGCATTAGGCTTTAAGCTTTAAGTTCACTGCACAAACATCAACACTTGTGGCCCGAGATGAACTGGTTGATTCAAAATAAAAGCACCACTGGTTCCGCTTTGACTTTTTAAATCATAGCCTACCAATACTTAATTTAATTTGTTATAATGGTATTTTGTTCAACTTTATTATATGACAGTAGCTACTTTATTTAACTTCACTGTAACTGTAGTTCATTCGATAGTTTTGTATTTTAATAGTCTACAGTAGGTTAGAAGAGATATAAATTTAATAAATATAAAGATAAATAAATATATATAAATATTGGGATATATATCATGTATCACACAACATAGCCTAAAAATATAGTATAGTAATAGTAATATCGCCCAGCCCTACTCTCACTCTTACCTTACCTGTGACTTCTCCACAGTCCAATGCAGAATTGTACAAGATGATTGTAATTCCAAGGGATATTGGAAAGTACATAATCCTTTTTACAATGACCATGCTATGTTATTGTTTGTCTTTTGGATTTTGATTTACCAACAATTTTGAAGCTCTTTAATGTTCAACTGGTTGAGAGAAATAAATAAACCTGCACTTTTTTTTAGAAAATGTGCACAGTCTCTGAACACATCACACAATGCAACCATCTATCTTAATAACAGCTCCCGCTGAAACAAGGATACAATTTTCTAATACTTGATATGATGACGAGTTGAAACAATGGTTACTGGTTAGAGACAGGTGGAATTGTAAGGACAAAAGATAAGAAATTTACGGCCATTAATATCCATTCTGATATGTTGTCTTCTTTCCTTTTCTCAGGGCGTCAGAGCACCCTGTCCAAGAAAATATCTTGGATCTCCAGGACACTTATTCTCATCTGAAAGAGATCTTCCACCTGCTGGACATGGTAGTAAATAACTGTTTAAAATAGTAGAGTAATAAATGTCTAACTTGTACAAAAGACACACTGAAATGCTTTAAACCTCTCCCTTATTTGCACAGCCTTGCAAAAACTGTAGTAATAGACAAGACAGAAGTGATTTTGAATGTGATCCGACAGGACACAAGGGAGTAATTTCAGCAGATTGCTAAGAGACAAAGGCACATGCTCAGGTGTACGCTTTAAATATAAATGCCAGACAGCTTTACAGATGAGCCAATCATCATCCGCAGCTTTTTGATGGCCATAAACATGATTAGATGATTGCATATGGCCACTGGTTAGCCACTCAGTCACTAGCCATATGTTCGTCTGACAGCCATCCCCTTCAACACGCCTCCGCATCCAGTTCTGCCTCTTTAATTTCAAATCAGTCTTCTTCAGCTGGATGAAACTTTGGAGTTTGACTAAACTTTGGGGAAAGGGGGGTTGAATTTCCATTAATTCACAGTTATGTTTGATGTTGCTGCCGCCACTCACAAAACAACAGTCGGCTTCCAAGTTGGAGGAAGTGTGTGTGTATATGTGTATGCGTGCGTGTGTGTGTACGTGTGTGAAGCCTCTCCCAGATATGAATCACACATATCTATCTGCCAAAATCTCCTCCTTTTAATGGCATGGGAGGGAAAAAAATCCATCCATCAACTGTTTTAATAATCTATTCAGCGGGTGGGAGATCAAACAAGAGTGTCCTCACACCGCCAGCCAATAATGAGGTTTTTCACTCAGGCACGTTCTAAGCCAACTATGGTTTTTAGACTATCTCTTGGGAAGCATTCATGAGCTCCGAAGACTTGCTATGATTCACATTGTTTGTGTATGATTCACATTGTAACATACACATCAGATGGACACACTATTGTGCCAGGCCATAATTAGTACCATCATAATACACTGCCTTGTCATATAGGCATTTAAATATTGTGTATCATCACAAGAAGTGAACACAACATCAACATAATGTAACCCAATATAACAGCCCTTCAATATAGGCATTATAGTTTGTATTGTTGTATTGGACTTTATCTCTTAACTCTTATTTATGACATTCTCCCAGAGATCATTAGCTGTTAACATATGTATATATAAGCAAACTGACATATCAAGACAGTTTTTATGCCTTTGTGCTGTTCTTGTGAACGAGATATCTCAAGAATGCCTGGAGGGAGTTTCTTGAAATTTGGCAAAAGGTCCACTTGGACTAAATGATTAACTGATTAGATATTGGTGGTCAAAGGTCAAGGTCACTGTGACATTGTCTGTGTCATTCTTGTGAACCTGACATCTCAGAAGGAGGGAATTTCTTCAAATACTGCACAAACATCCACTTGGACTTGAGAATGAACTGAATTTGGGAGTTGAATGTCAAAGGTCAAGGTCATATGAATGGAGGGGTGTGTAGTATAACTATACTTTCAAATGTTTTTGTGGCATCTTGGCACACTGAACTACCAATTCTGTGAAATATACCTTGCTCAGCCTCACCACCACAGACTACTGCTGGAGTGTGAACTGATCAGTTGTGAGATGCCACTGGCCACACACACGGTAACAGGGCTAACTGTCGGCAGCACACGGCTAACATTAAGGTTAACTGCGCGTTCACACCAAAAGCTACCAGAGCTGCAAAATAGCTGAATTTGCTCTAGCAGCGCCGCTGGTAAAATATTTGGGGCAGCGAAAGCAGCTGAAGTCGCTCATGACCTCAAATTCTGAACGTTCGATTATGCTTCTCAATTTAAAGGAGCCGCAAAGCAGGTTACTGGCTGGAGCACAGAAATATGACTTTGTGCAATATCATCGGCTGGTGCGGGAGCTGCGGCTGGATGGGGAGAGGTTCCAGCGCTACTTCAGGCTGAACATATCAGTTTGACAGCTTGCTGCTTGTTTTGAAGTAGGAACGAATGTGTGGTAGGAACTAAAAGTTTCTGAGGATGTTCTCTGGGTTCAACACAAGCGATGGACATCTACTTTTCGATCGGTGCCTGGTCATTTGCAGCTCAAACGCGTCTTAGCTAATTTGCATAAAGTTAACCAGTCTTCAACTTTCATTTGCAGCTCAATTCGTGTGCCTTACTGTTAATGTCCTGTATTGTACCTTACTTGTCTTCTGTTTTTTGTTGTTTTTGTAATACTTAAAGTATATATAAAAAATCCAATAAAAAAAAACGCAGGCATCATTTGTCTGGAGGGGTATTAATGGTGGTGGACACTTCTAGCTGTGGTCCCACTGCCCTGACCACACTGCCCGTGATTAAACCTTTCCCTGCTTTAATGTCTAACACGTCCCTGTGAAACTAGGGAACTGCCCATTAGTTCGACAGCTGTTGTGCTGTTGGTCGAAGACCAGAGGTCATGTTTTTTTACACAGTGGAAAGAGTTTTAGTACGACTGCTTGCAGCAATAGTGTTCTTGTCTTTTTTTTTCATTCTGACAAAATCAAAGTAGTGAATATTTTCTAGGGCTGTAACCAAAGAAAATCTTGGTTGACTAAAGCCGTACATAATCTTCAACTAATCGATTAGTCGTGGGGGAAAAAAAATCTGCATGGTATTTTTACTTCTGCGGTGGTGTGTCTGTGTCACTCTGCAGTTACACCTCCAAAACACTAGTCGGCGGTGGAGTACTGTGTTAAGTGCTCTAAAGTTTAGTTCAAATCAACGTTTATTTATAAAGTCGATTCAAAACACATATTAAATATGGCTTAATAGAGACAATTTCAAACACAAGTACGCAAATTGGCTTCTCTATAAATCGCAGAACTGACAGACAAACACTTGTCTTTATCTGGACACATTTCCCCCACCAATGTAACATGCTAACGTTATTAGCACAAGTCTATGGCATTTTACATTGTATAAACTAGCCTAGCGTCTAGCGATCTTCTCCTCTTCTCATATAAAGCCAGAGACAACAGCAACATTTAACAAAGGTAACGGCACACAGTTTGGCTCCATTACAACTCACAGGGTTCACCGACAAAACAACTGTCTTATACTAAACACATTTTCCAAGCAAATACAACATGCTAACATTATTAGCGCCAGCCTATGGCATTTTACATGGTATACATTAGCCTAGCAACTAGCGATCTTTCCCTCTTCTCATATAAAGTCAGGGACAACAGCAGCATTTGACAAATGTAACGGCACACAATTTGGCTCCATTGCATCTCACAAGATTCACCGATAAAACAACTTTCACACTAAACATGTTTTCCAAACAAAATACAACATACTAACATTATTAGCGCCAGCCTATGGCATTTGGGAACTGCCCATTGGTTCGACAGCCCATTGGTTCGACATCCCATTGTTCCGACCATATTAAACTCATTGCTCCAAAGTCCGTTCCGAAATCATCATGATGCCCTGTGGTTAAGGTCTGGTTAGGTTTAGGCACAAAACCCACTTGGTTAGGGTCAGGAAAAGATCATGGTGTGGGTTAAAATGAAAAAGAAAGCGTGAGCCTGCTCCGCCTCAAGCCGGTCGTGGCGCACCATACGCCCGCCGCAAGCCGTTCAGCACCGCGGACAGTCGGACTAATGGGATGTCGAACCAATGGGCTGTCGAACCAATGACATGGACCCGTGAAACTATACAACTTAAAGAAAAACGCTCACATGGCTTTTCTCTCCAGAGGGAAGTAGGTTGGATCACTAGAGCAGACCTGCGACATTTGCTGGAGAGACCAGGTGGGACCCGGCCGAGAGCTCGACGGTCACAGATCACAGAGCTGCTCAATGAACTGGACCCAGAACACACCGGGGTCATCCAGCTGGCCAACCTGAAGAGACTCAACCCCAGCAGCACCAACACAGAACCACAACCCTCCATTGCTACCACTGCTGAGCCCCTGGATGGCCCTGAGGAAACCGCTGTAAGAGTGTTTACCATATGTGTGTATGCGCACACTCTAATTCCATGTAAGGTGAAAAATGTGTACTATGTTTTTGATTTTTTTTTCCTGAGGACGAGCAAAAAGCACCAGATGAGAGGCAGACCACACAATGTGCTGATAAACTGTCTGTGGCATCTGCTTCATGGACAACAGTGAGTGTGTTAACAGCATACTGTGATCAAATATCACCCATATCACACATAGCACACACCATGAGATCAAACAGAGAGAATAAAGAAGATGGATCAAAAGAAAAAAAAAGGGGTTAATTATTAATACACAGTTTGTGTGTGTGTGTGTGTGTGTGTGTGTGTGTGTGTGTGTTTGCTGTGTGTGCGTGTGTGCACTGTGTGTGCACTTGTATATTAAGGTGGAGAATGTACTGGTGGACAAGCTGTGTGAGCAGCTCTGTCCAGTGCTGGCATCTCTAAAGCTGTGTGACCCTCAGCACACTGGATACATCACACAGGAAGATCTGAAGAAGGTCTTAAGCTGCCATGGTGTACCCATCTCAGACACACACTTCAACAAGTAAGAAACACACCCAGACATACAGTGCAGTAATTTTAAAAAAAAGGAAAAAGAAAAAAAGATGTAGCCATAATTTTAAGAAATACGCTAAGTAGAGCAAAGTTGTAACCTCAAGAACTAACACATAGTCCTCAGTCTATCAGAGGGTTCAAACATGAACAGACAAACACATTCCCACCTATGAGCAACAGTGTTAACTGCTGAGGCCACATAGAGCCCTGTATAGGGCTGTCAATGACAGTTAATTCTGTTTTTGATAACCCAACACCCATTAAGTGGTAACTTACTGGTTAATTTTTAAGAAAAAACAAAAAACAGCACAAAATTATATAAAATACAAAAGGCAATTCCTTTTAGCTTAGCCCTCCCCTGAAAAAGTGAGCTTTAGCACTGCATTCCAAAGCACTGTAAAGCTCAGTACCACAGCCGACCAGGTACCTGTCATTATGTCTAAGTCAAAGCCGCACCCGCCTGCACCTGTTAATAAAAGTCTCCCGACCCAACCCACACCCGTGATTAAACACACACAGGCTACAGTCACTTGTATTGAGATGGGTTCTCTGTTCTTGAATTACAAATCCAGTGGAGGAAAAGTGTCTTTCAGTGGCTGCGCTTGATGGTGGAATGGCGAAAACATTCCATGCAATCAGTGCTCTGCACTGTGCACCACCTGGGTCCAATAAGAGCTAGCTAGCGGCACTGCTTATTCTGTGATTACTGCTGGTTGCTGCGGAGACAGCCTGAGTGATAAAGTGGCTTCAATTCAGGCCTGCAAAACCCCATTAGCATTGCTACTATGTAAGTACAACCAGCCATGCTGACACTGCTAACTGTGCGAACAGAGCTAGAAGTGATAACATAGTTAACAAGCTAAAGGGGGTTTGAGGCTAATAATTGAGCCACTCACTCAATGGGGCAGCCTGGGGGGAGTCTGGAGGGTACACAAAATGTTTCCACAGTTGCACTGTTGGGTTGAGATGGCCTAACTAGGCGTAGTCGCCAAATAAGCGACACCACTAGCTAGCTCCTACCAGACTCAATTGCAGAAAAATTAACCTATACATACTGGTCAAAAATATTTAACTTATCAACAGGCACTATTTTAGTGGGATGCCTGATAAATATAAACACAATATTATTACACATCTTGAAACAAAAAATGACCTACTAAATATTGTGATTTAACTAAATTTATGGAGAATTTTATGGGTCCAAACACCACTTTTGTTCATGTCCAACAACCTTGGTCTCAGTCTTGAGATACATAAAATTGCTAATTCAATTACAATATGACATGAATTCAAATGAAAGTGTTTCAAATAGCTATTACTTAACACCATATTATAAAATTAATTATAAATGTATATATATTTTTAAAGCTCATTTTTATGATTTTTTCATCTAAATGCATATGTCCCACACTTCTAAGTCCTTACCACAAATACAGTTACACACCAACTCTTGATCACTCCACAGTTCCACCAGTTTCCTTTACTACAGTACAAGAGAACAGAGACTTGTTCATGGTCTTGCATCTCACCAATGTCTCTTTAATGTTTACTATCTACCCAGTTTGTTGCTTACTGTTTGGTGCACGACAGAGATGAGCCAAGACTAAAATCTTACAATAATATTAAGCATATTTGTTTTTATCGGAACGTCAAGAGAAAAAGACAGACTTAAGACAGCTCAGACTGAGTTATATTACCACCTTAAACAGCTAAGATCACGGGAGCACGCCACAACTGTACCAACACTGTCATAATTTTATTCCAACATGGAAAGGTCTGAGACAATGAAATCGCTTGAAAAGTCATTTGGTGTAACACTGTCCTAAAAGTGTCAGGCAGGAACACTATCAAGATGCCCCATTTTTGTTCACTTGATTGTCAGTGTTTTGATTAAGTGGCTTGAATGACTTGAAAATGAAGAAGTATTTCAACCCTCTGGACTGCACTTTGACTTTGCAATTTTTTATTTTCATTAAATACTGAAAAAAATGTTGCCCTACCCATTTAAAGTAGGTAGTTTTTGGTGCATGTAAGGTCTTATAGAGACTTTTATTTTTTTACTTTCTGTAAAAAAGATGAATTAAATGACTCTGAAACGCAAAAATTGTTACTCAAAGTATAAAATGACAAAAAAACATTTCACCTCTGCAGTTCCCCTCAGCTCTGTGGAGTTTTTTTAACCCAGTGTTTTGACTTTCCCACTCTCATTAACTTTGTTTCCAGCAGCAGAAGGCAGCTGTTTTCAGCTAAAAATATTAAAACTTGGCACTGTGCCATGTGCTCAGCACCAAATGGTGGATAGAAAAAGTAAGCAGCTAGCTGGTCAACACATGGTGGAGGCAGCAATTTTTTCTCAGGAGTTGGTGGAGACCAAATTAGAGGTAAAAGGAGAGTAAATATTGGACTAACATTGGTCAGGTTGCCAGAGAGGAAACTTGTTTTTCTTCCCCCAAGTGATAAAATATAATTTGAAGGTACAATCCGGTTGAGTCCACAAACTTTACAATGTATCATACATGCTTAATGGTGAAAAAAACCCCACTTGTTTTGGTGCTACAGTATGATGCATTGCATGTTTGACTGTCAAGTGATGAAACTATGACCTTTGCTCAGTGTGGGGTTGAATTTGGGTTTTTCTCAGCTCACTCTCAGACTTTACCTTTGTGTTTCCAGGCTCTGTGAGACCTCCAGTTCTAGACCTGGCAGTTCTTCTAAGTTGGTTTCTTACACTGGTTTTCTCAGAAACCTGGGAGTACCACTAACAGATGAAACATACCCACCCTCACTCCAAGAGGAGGGTAACCATACTGAGAGGTGAGCATAGAAAGAGATAGAGTATGTGGCTCAGACCTATGCTGTAGTGGCTGTTGCCCTACTGTATTAGCTATAGCATTTACTTGCTATTATCAGTTTCTTTCCTCTAACTCCCTTAAGCTGAACCCCCTGATCCATCAAACTCGTGGTGGTCACTTCCTATGACTTCATTTTTGGGCCGTGACAGGTAGAAATACGGACATCCTGCCGATACATAGTTCTCATTATGTTTTCAAGTTGTCCGTTCATCCGTATATGTGCGTGCTTAAGTATGTATGTTTCTTTTTCGTGAACACGATATGTCATGAACACACAGGGATTTTCTTCAAATTTGGTACAAATGTCAACTTAAACTCAACAATAAACTGGTTAGATTTTGGTGGTCAACGGTCAAAGGGTAAAGTCAGGGTGACCTTGCATCCATCTCACTCTCGTGAATGTGATGCCTCGAGGGAATTTCTTCAAATTTGCCTCCAACACCTGCATGGACTCAACAATGAAAGGATTAGATTTTGGTCATCAAGGGTCAAAGTCATTGTGGCTTTGGGTCGGTCTCATTCTTGTGAGCACGCTATCTCAAAAAGCCATGAGGGAAGTTCCTCAAATTTGCCACAAACATCCACTTAGACTCAACGATGAATTGATTAGAACTTGGTGGTTCAAGGTCACTATGACCTTTTTAAAACTGTTGAGGCCATTACTCAAGAATTCAAACATTAATTATGACACATTTATCTATCATCTATCTAACAGACTATCTAATAGAATACAATGATGAAGTGATGACATTCTGGATAGACATGAATGTAAAATGTCACTGCAACATGACTTGTTCATGGAAACATATAACCACAAGGCGGTAATTCTAGTTTATCTTAACCATTACTTTTTACATCTGAAGAGGTGTTGTTGCATGTTTATATTTCAAGTTGGATTACAGCATGATTTGCTCCGGTCTCACTCTCAACTTGGAACAGGTTTTGACTCCAACTTTACTGGTCACTTTGAATTGTTCAAGTAGATTCTTGAATGCAGCCCTGTAAAGACCATCTGTTATTCATAGTCCCCTTGTATTACTGAGCTTTAAACAATCTGCCCTACAGCCGCTGCACATCACCTAAGTCAAGCCTTCAGTCAGCCAGGGAACAGCGGCCTCCCTTCAGCCTGCAGGTCACTTCAGACACCTTCAATATCCTGGACATTGTTTTCCAGAGGATGAGATCAAGGCTAGAGCAACGCAACAGCAGCCTGACTGACCGCATCCAGGCCATCACCCACAGCTCTGAGGGGATGCTAACAGAGACAGATGTACACAAGGTGAGTGTGGAACAATGTAAAGTTTAAATAATAATAATTAAAGGTGCCATTCTTTATTTAAACCCTTCATGCAGTCTGACTTACAGGATGTGAGCTACCTCCCATTGGCATTTTTCAGTCAGAAACACCAACAAAAGACGACCAGGCCAGGATATAAGGTTGATGAGATACATGCTAATTAATAGTAAACATGTAATTTGTGCACAAGGCAAGGCATTCGTGCGCTAGGTGATTAGTTTTGCACCAAATGTGAATTCTGACAAATCTTAAAAGTGTACCTGCCTTTCACCTATCTCAGAATGACAGTGGGTCATTGACAGTGACCCCATGTTCTAGGCTTGGAGCATGAATTTCGCAGTAATTCAGGGCGTGCATTACTTAGCAGCTACGATCCGTTCTGCTGAATAATGCATTTACCCCTTGAACTTGGTAAGGACACTTAAAATCAAATCGATAGGAATCAAATGGTGTTATCAGCACATATTTTATTTGATAAACTTTGACAGATTTTACCACATTTAAAAAGTCTTTTAGACTTTAAAAACTTGACATTTTAGAATAACAGGTTAGCAAAATTTTCAAAAATGAGCACTGGTGTTTGTCCATTTAGAAATATTGAGATATCAATCAAGGAAACCTTGCAAATTTTAGACCAATAGAATGAATGAAGTTCTACTTCTGTAATCATCTAATAAATCACTGATGACTCTATCACACTTTTTGTGCTATACCCAGGGGTGAAAGTAGTTTTAAATTCTTGCCGGTACTATTACCAAAACCTTCACTGCTTCATATTGTTCACCTTTCCTCGCTTCATGCATTTTTAAAAAGCAAAGTCAAAAACCAAACAAACAAATAAAAACATATATTTAAGAAATAAAAACACTTCACAATGTGTACAGTAAAATATTTGTTTTAATGTTTAACAGCGTTTTTTGACGTCCGTGGTCCAGTTGTGGAAAAATCAAACGTCCCAGTACAATAAATCAAACGCACCCCACCCGCTGTGTTTCGGAAGTAGATACGCATGCGCAGTCACATACTGCTGAGAGTAAACTCCCTGATTGTTAGCTCACACGCAGCTTGTTCAAGCTGTTCTCTGTGTTGTTGAAATTAAACAAAATAACATGGAACATATCTGCTTATTATGCTATAGTGGGGCGGCCTAGCTCAATATATCACAACAATCGTTCATTTTGTGATGAAAGCACAAAATTTGGTACAACATATATTCAGCAATGAGTGTACCAAATTTGGTGCTTTCATCACAAAATGAACGATAGTTTAGCTATGCCACCCCACTACTACTGACTTTAATTGGGATATTTTTTGATGAACTGAATGACATTTAACGGAGTGTTGCACATCTCGAAGGCTGGGCTCATAGGAGACCACCGGACTCTCTCCCAGGGGAGAGGCTGGAAGAGAGAGGGCGATGTCTGGACAAGGCTCCGTCAAGCATGGACCAAAACACAGCACGGACGGTTCAGAAGCAATTCGGAACGAGTTAAAAGCAATTAATAAACAGACAAAGTGGTGTTTAAAACTGCATTGCTAGCAGATCTATTTTCTGGCCTAAAATGCAGCCGTGACTGGTTCTGAATGTGGGCTTTAGCAGGCAGCCGCTCTCTCCTCTTCCTGGTACTGTGTACCGTCACTGAATCTTTAAGTGGCCTACACAGTACCAGACCGTACCAGCTTACTTTCATCCCTGGCTGTACCACCGAACTCGGAGTGGAGATAAGGTCTTCAGATGGATAGAGGGGATTTTTAAAAAAAAGTGAAACACAATAAGTCAATCAATCAATTTTATTTATATTTATAAGTGATTTCTTTTAAAACATATTATACATGTTAGGAAATACCTCTACAGCGTCAGTGTTGTTTTGTTCATCTAGTGTGTTAGCAGCAAGTTCGCTACACCCAACAAGCTCTCAGCTCTTTCAGTCTAATAATGAATAAACATCTCTGTTAAATGCCACAGTCATATAAACACAAGCTAAACAGCCGTCACTAGCATACCTTTAAGTCTTTCTGGCTGAAGCGGCTACCCAGCCTGCCAGCAGTTACTGCTCACTACTGTGGGCAAGCTAACTTTAGCTGCTGTTAGCTGCTGAACAAGAGGCTATCACTGTATAGTAGCTCTTGTTTGTGCACTGTATAGTAGCTCTTGTTCCCGGCGGACTCTCGTAGCAGCTAAGTCAATAGCATACACAGCCGCTGCAGAGTGCATTTGTTCTTCACCCCGAAGGGAGTGTGCGCTGTGTTTCTATAGACAGTGCGTACTACTGGCTTAGCTGCTAATGAGAGAACTTGGTGATCGTGTGTGTGAGGGGTTAGCTCCACCCTCTCATCCAAATTTGGTCACTTCTGGCTCTAAAAATCTAAGATGGCGACAGCCACAATGCCAAAATCAAGAAATCAAAGCTTGAAAATGTGAGTCCACAAATCAATGGATGCTGATATGGTGGCTACAGCCATTACTTTTTTAGAGTTTATGTTTAATGCACTCTATTTTGTGTGTTAATATATGGATACACAATATTAGATTAGATTTTTTTGCCAATATCCAATATGCCAATATGTAACAACTCATTTGACCGATAACATTATTAATATATTGATACACTTTTTCCCCCACCTAATTTTAGTGATCATCAAGTCTCTTCTGTAGTGGAATTCACATCATATTATGCATACTTACTATTGTGATAGCCCACCAGAAAAAGCATGTCGGCCAATTCTGATATTTCATTTTAATGCCAATATTGTCCGAAACCAATGACATGCTGATATTATCGAGCATTCCTATTTTAATTTAACTGTGCTATCATATAATATTATCATCATGATATCCAGTGCCTACAGAAAATGTGTCCTACCTTTTCTCACATTATATTGGGGAATTAAAATTAATTAAATCTAACTTTTCTAGCTGTAATAAAACATTATAACCCTTACCATCAAAGTGAAAATAATATAGGAACAGTTATTATATTTTATAACACAAAATACCTGGCTCCCATAAGTAATCAGCTTTTATTATTAACTTGCTCAGGTACAAGCAATCATTTTCCAGACCACACACCAGGCTAACTGGCTCTCATTTGATATCAGCTGTGGTGTTTTTGATTACTTAAGAGTAAAACCAGCTGTTCCTTCAGGGTTCCACTACTAGTAGTGCATGGTACTGAAAAGAATTCACCGTGGCTGCACAAGTGCTTTCAAAGGGGCTTCAGGATTAAGTTGTGGAAAAGCACAAGTTAGGACAGCACAAAAAGTTTTCAAAGGTTTTAATTATCCCTCTGAATACTGTTCAGAGCATCATTAAGAAGTGGAGAGTGTGTGGCACCACCAGCACCTTGCCTAGATTGAGCCGTCCATACAAACTGGAAGGCTGAGCTAGGAGGAAGCTACCAAAAGGCTAATGGCAACTTGCAAGTCTTTATAGCTGCGATTGGTCGGTCTGTGAATGTGACAAGAATCTTACAAGCTTTACTCAAAGCTGGCCGGCATGGCAGGGTGGCAAGAAAGAGGCCTCTTCTAAAAAAAGTGCCACACTAAGTCTAATTTTTGCTTTGGAAAAGAAAAGAAAACACTTGGTAGATTGTGATGCCATGTGGCAAAAGGTTTTATGGTCAGATGAGACCAAGATTGAACTTTTTGGACTAAATTGCAAGTGCTATCTTTGGCAAAAACAAGAATACACCACCCAAAACACACCATACCTACTGTGAAGCATGGTGGTGGCAACATTATGTTGTGAGGGTGTTTCTTTTTAGTGGGGACTGGGCTGTTGGTCAGGATTGAGGGGAAAATGGATGCTGCCAAGCACACCCAAATTCTTGATGAAGACCTGTGACCCTCTGCTAGACAGCTGAAGATGGGTAGTTCACAACCCTAAAAACACCACCAAAAAAAACAACAACTCAGTAGCTTAAGGATTGAAAAGTTGTCCTTCTGTGGGTGGGCTTGAAGAGAGCAGTCCATTGTCTCTCACCAGGCAGTTTGACTGAGCTCCAACAACTCTGCAAGGAAGACTGGACTAATATTCCCCACTTTTAATGCACAAACCTGGTAGTGACATATTCAAACAGACTGATGGCTGTAATTAAAAGGTGGTTCTATGAAGTACTAAATCAAGGGACAGATCACTTTTCCAAGCCTGTTATTCCAGTTTATTAATTTTAATTAACTCTCAGAACTTCATCCGTAAGATGAATGTTAAGGGCAAAATATGTAAATAAAGCTGGAACAGATATTTTTTAATGGAACTGGATTACAGGCTGCCCCAGCCAGTCAAGTTACAGTTGACATCCATATCTCTCCAGACTCATGTAGCTCATATGTATGACAGTGCAATGCTTTCACTGTGGATGTTTCAAAGAGAGTGTCTACAAATTCTTAAACATGGATGCTTCATAAGCGTCTTCAACCTGGCAGCACAGAAGATCTATGCAGTCACCCAAGCTTCAAAATCAGTGTCACTAATTCAGTATCTGACCAAATGTCTTCCCTTTTGTTCCTGAGATATAGCATTGAATAATGGCCAGAAGTGTTTTTTGTCATAATTAGCCTGTAAATTCTTCAGTAATAAAATTCTAGTTCTAATCTGTTAAACCTTCTTGTTCAAGTGGACGTTTGTGCCAAATTTGAAGAAATTCCCTGACTGCATTCCTGAGATATTGCATTTGGGATAATGAGATGGATGCCAGGCCCCAGTGACCTTGAGCTTAGACAACCAAAATCTAATCACTTAATGTTTGAGTCCAGGTGTAGGTTTGTGCCAAATTTGAGGAAAACATCCTCAAGGTGCATTTGAGAAATTGCATTCACGAAAATCGGATGGACAGACAACCGTGAAACATAATGGCTCTGGCCAAGGCTGTCACCAAAGCAGAGGGATAAAAAATGTCTCTATTTCAAAGGGGTAGTGCCGGCCTGTGGCACAAGCACTATAGGCGAACGCTGAGGGTGCCGCCATCCAGCCACAAATGGGGTGAATGCAATACAAAATCCAATGCAATGATTGGTCTGAGTTTTCTTAGAACCGTATGAGAATGGTGTAATTATGAGTTTTGATCTCTGGTGGAATTCACTCACATTTTATTGTGCCATCAGCGTATTAATATCATTTTAACCTAAACAAAGAAAAGCCAGAAAGGTAAGTGTTGCTTTAAAGGGGCAAAAAGCGAAATCGTTTCACCGCTAGGTTTGCTGTTGTGCACTGCCTGTAGACCAAAACAAAGTGTGTCATGAGCCACACCTCCCTCTACCTCTGCTCTCTAACTAGAGGAGCTGGTAGAAGCGCTCCATAGCTGTAAGTTACTCCAGTAGCCAGTGGCAGCCGGCTAGTGCTAACACCGGGAGCTAACGCTAACGTTCCTACTCTTCTCCGTGAGTGAGAGCGATGTTTTAGCCTGGCTGCCTGCCAGGCTACATTTTACAATGCTAATTGCAAATGTAAGCTGGGCTGCCGGGCTACTCACCTAACACAACCCTAACGCCTGACCCATTGCTGGGACCGAGCCGCTATTAACTCAAGCTGAGTACTGTGTTAAGTGCTCTAAAGTTTAGTTCAAATCAACGTTTATTTATAAAGTCGATTCAAAACACATATTAAATATGGCTTAATAGAGACAATTTCAAACACAAGTACGCAAATTGGCTTCACTATAACATAGTGTACTATAACTATGACAGACAAACACTTGTCTTTATCTGGACACATTTCTCCCACCAATGTAACATGCTAATGTTATTAGCACAAGTCTATGGCATTTTACATTGTATAAACTAGCCTAGCGTCTAGCGATCTTCTCCTCTTCTCATATAAAGCCAGAGACAACAGCAACATTTAACAAAGGTAACGGCACACAGTTTGGCTCCATTACAACTCACAGGGTTCACCGACAAAACAACTGTCTTATACTAAACACATATTCCAAGCAAATACAACATGCTAACATTATTAGCGCCAGCCTATGGCATTTTACATGGTATACATTAGCCTAGCAACTAGCGATCTTTCCCTCTTCTCATATAAAGTCAGGGACAACAGCAGAATTTGACAAATGTAACGGCACACAATTTGGCTCCATTGCATCTCACAAGATTCACCGATAAAACAACTGTCACACTAAACATGTTTTCCAAACAAAATACAACATACTAACATTATTAGCGCCAGCCTATGGCATTTGGGAACTGCCCATTGGTTCGACAGCCCATTGGTTCGACATCCCATTGTTCCGACCATATTAAACTCATTGCTCCAAAGTCCGTTCCGAAATCATCACGATGCCCTGTGGTTAAGGTCTGGTTAGGTTTAGGCACAAAACCCACTTGGTTAGGGTNGACCCTGGCATTTTACATTGTATACATTAGCCTAGCGACGAGCGGAGATTTCCTCTGCTCATATGAAGCCAGGATAAATCCCGAAGTATAAATACCTTAAGGCTAAATCTCACACAAGACTTAAAATGCTATTTCAGTGGAGGCTTTACTGTCTTCACAATTTATTGTTTCTTATATGTGAAATACAAGTGGATACAAGCTTCGTGTCCACTGAGGGAAATGGTGTCAGAAACAGTGTTGCTAGATCTCGCAAGACAAATAAGCAACCAGGCCTGTGAAAACAAGCCCAAAACAAGCGACTTTTTCTACGGACCCCCCTAGGTTCCGGGGAGAGAAAAATAAATAAACTGTGTGCACTGTTTTACAATCCGTGGGGACGTGTGGGTACAGATTGTCAATATACATGCATGTGGACAGATTGATAAACAGTGTGCAGTTTTGCAAAACTGTACCCACGGTACACAGTTTATTTATTTTCTCCCCCCTGAGCTTCAGGACAATGACTACAAGTGGGAGTTAAACCACCTTTTAACATTATTTAATTAACATTAGAAAACAGATGGGATATCAAATATAGACTAATGTCCCAAGTACATATATACACAGTAAACCTCTGATAATTAAAATTTGCACACACAAATAAATATCATCCTGAATTCACAAAAAATTCACCAGAAAAAAAACAGATTGCCCTGCTCTGCCTCTGATTGGCTAGTACTTGTTGCCATCAGGGTCAGAGCCAATTAGAAGAAGGATGCGGGTGGGAAAAAACTCTCTGCTGTCTCCTGTGTGTATGGGGAAAGGGGAGGGACAGAGGGAACAGGCAAGACAAACTATCCTACGTTTAAATAACATATCGAAAATATCTACTTGACAACTTATTATGGAGCTGGGAACAAGCCCAAATAAGCAACTACACTTTAGAAACAAGCCCAAAAAAAAAACACAACCCATGACTACCAATATTTGTAAGCAACTTTACAGAAGAACAAGCCCAAAGTCGCTTATAATAAGCGGACTTGGCAACACTGGTCAGAAACAGACAGGAGGTCTGTGTCACTGCGACGCTGAGTGTGAGGGTGATAGATAGATTAAACCCGTTAAAGGGTTTTTTTTGGGGAGTTTTTCCTTATCCGCTGTGAGGGTCATAAGGACAGAGGGATGTCGTATGCTGTAAAGCCCTGTGAGGCAAATTGTGATTTGTGATATTGGGCTTTATAAATAAAATTGATTGACTGATTGATAGATTAATCCTGGAAAGCTGTTGATGTAGCACTTTTCTCCTTATGAAAGTAACACAGCGATTAATCGACTAATGAGAATTTGGTCAGACGAGAGCATATCAACCAAATAATCGACTAGTCGACCAGGAGACTATAGCCCTAATATTTTCAGCCTCTAAGGTACGCGTTTCCGTCTTCCAAACTAGCTTGTTGCTTTGTGACGTGCCTGTGCAGCATGACAGTTTTGAAAATGAGTCTGCTGATGTGATGTTGTATTTCAAGTCAGTAGTGGGGTGATAACTAGTGATGGTGTGATGAAGCCCCGTAAATGTGTTGAATCTTTCAGGCCGATTGCTTCGCCAAAAGGGCGATCACACGAAGCCCTGTTTAACAGCTCATTTAGTACTGACATCTGCTGGTCATTTGATGTACAGCAGTCCTACTGTTATATTACATGTGGGCTACATGCCAGAATCCCCTTATGAGGTATTGTAAAAGGTTAGAGTGCTTGTGTGACTGGGTCACTCAATCCTCTGCACTTAACGATCTTCAGAATCACCTCGGATCATGCAAAACACTTACTGTATTTCCCGACTCGAATCACACAACGAGGCAGTCACGTAATTCCAGAGAAACGAGGCCTCGTTTGTCTTTGGTCACGTGATATCCTGAAAAACGATACGGTCTTTGACACGGGCTTCATTTGGACACGCCCCCTTTGCTCGACACAGGCCTCGGGACTGCAGTATCAGATGTAACATCACTAGTGATAACAAAAGTAACACTGTAACGAATTGTTTGGTTTTGGGGTAACTGTAATATTATATTACTGGAAAAAGTTTGCACTATAATGTGTTACTAGTAATGCATTACTGCCCAACACCGGTCACAACCCCTGTGAAATGATTCATTCAACTATCAAGATTTAATCCATTAGCTCCAATGACATTTCAAAAGTCTTTAAGAGCTGCAAGATTAAATTTTTTTATCCCCATTCAAGATAGTGGAGAGCTAAACCAGAAAAAAATCACTCTGCTCTGCTCTGCTCTAGTGTGCTGGCTCTATAGACCCAGTGAGGCAAAAGCAGCGCCTATCATCCGGGTAATTTCATATTGCGGAAATAGATCTTTTTTACCTTATGCCCCACTGAGCAACTTTCAGGGTATGGACAGGGCCTTGCCGCCAATGCTGTATCCAGGTCTCTCAAAACATCCATGGAAGAGACGCTGAGAGCTCAGATACTGAAGACCTGCAAACCAATCACAGCAGACTAGGCTTTTTCAGGAGGAGGTACTTAAAGAGACAGGCGCTAAAATGGAGTGTTCTAGGCAGAAGTTGAATAAAGGAGTGTGTAGGCAAACATTATGAGGAAAATAAAGAGATTTTTGAACATTAAAGCATGTGAATATGTTCTAGTAGAAATCCAAAATACAAGTATGAACCTGAAGATAAGGACGTAGGTCTCCTTTAATGACTGACTTAAGTATTTTTCATTGTGACATTAATTTTCCATGTCACATTAAAATCAAATCACAACCAAGAAAACAAAGAGATGTATTACACTTCGGTGTTGTCCAGCAGAGAGCAGCATAGACCTGCCAACACTGAACACAAAGCACTCTCACTAGTTTTCATGAGGAGGTACAGGAGAGCTTTCTCTTTTCGAGATGGGTCACATCAGAGATATTGGATAAAGGAGATACCCCACCGTAGGCTTATCCAATGTTAAGAAAACGGTTACTCTTCCTGTCCCCTAAGTGGGCGTGGTTAGCTCTCCCTCCAATCAGAGCCTGTTCTCCCTCAACCCCCCCCTCCCCACCACTGTGTTGAACAGTGTCTGTGTATGTGGATCGAGAAGCAGGTGGAATGAAAATACATTCTTCCTATTATTGCAGCCTATTGTTGCACAAAGCTTGGGCATTTTTTATTTATTACTAGCGGTAAATAACTGTATGTAAGCTAACTGTAATTTTACCGCCTGTTTATCAAGATCACGAGATCTCGCAAGAACTTGTTTTCTGAGACAGACAGGGCTCAAACAAAGTTAACTTTCTCTTGATCTGTGTGGATGAAAAATGCAGCTTTAGTGTCAGAATGTTGGTAAGATGTGTGCCTTGTGGAAAATGAACCCAGTATTTGCTTTAGTGACTATAGGGTGAAAGAATTGACCATAAATTGTGATCACGTTCATTTTCCTCATTGACGACAATACATTCAGAGCTGCAGCAAGTCTCCTACGGGGGCGTGGCGCTGACGTCACTGAATCAGGAAGTGAGCTGAGTGGGGTATCTCGCTTTATCCAATATCTCTGGTCACATCGTCCATGCCAGGATTTAAAAAAAAAAAATCAGTTGTCCAATCACAGCTTTAGGGGCGGAAGCATGGGTGGGGCTTATTGTTGACATGAGCTGATGGCAGCCACGACAGACAGCTTTTTTTACCATAGCAGTTTGCTGTGAGCTAGCCGGCCCAACTTTGTTTTCGATGTTGTAATTTGACTTTAACGTGATTAATCAGTCAAGTGTGTTTTTTAAATGTGGCATGGGAAATTAACGTTACAAATAAAAATCTGTTTATTAAATTAAATACATATAAAAATTTGTATTACATTTAACTTTTCTTTCCAGCATTTTAAATCTTCCATAGCTGGTCAGTGAAAGATAAAGGTCAAATATCTGCATGTACCTGTTGTACTTGGAGAATCACCGTAGTTGTGACCCTGACAAATCAATGCAAACTGAAGCCTGAAGCACAGTGGAACTTGTCCTTCTTTCTCTTCTTTTGCCCCCAGATACTAGAGGACAGCTGGGTCATCTTGGATGATAGGAATTTCCAAAAGTTCACTGAGCTTCTGGGCTTCAGGGATGGACAGATCGAGCGCTCAGTGTTCCTGGTGAAATGCGAGGGTGAGACAGGAGAACGGCAGCCAGAACATCTTGACCAGCGGCGTCAGCAATCCCATCAGTTCTGCATGGCAGGGTTTTCAATGCTTAAATAGAGATTTTTAAAATCCCTTCCTACTCCCTACCAGGCTCCCGTCCCCCTCCACTCCGTCTTGCCTTGCATCCCAACTCCTACCCCACCCACGGTGATCAAACATAAGCCCCCCGCTTCCTGTAAAATGATGTCTTTCTTAGCACATGAGCCATTGGAGAAATCATCCTGGATTATAAATAGAGTAAGAGTGAGCCTCTTCGTCTCTCATTAGCCGAGCAGAGAAGCACACAGATTCAGAATCGCACTCATTTCTGCTTGTTTGGGCTAATTATATGCTTTGGAAGCAGAAAACAGAGCAGCAGGGCATCGCTCTAATTTGTATCCTCTAAAAAAAAAAAAAAAAAAAGTAAAAAGAAACACAGTAGAAAAAATAACAAAAAAAAAAAAGAAAGAATCATCAAACAAAGCCAGGATGTAAAGTTTGTCGTGTTTGTGAGGCAAAAAAAAACAACAAAAAATCAAGTTTCCTAGATTAAGAATACAAGAGTGCTTCTAATTAAAAGTAAATTAGGTCAGGCTGTTAAATGCCCAGTGTGCTTGAAGACATGAAGGACATTCTGCGGAGTGTGGAAAAACACAAATGATTCACAAAATGGAACAAAAAATCCAATTTGTTGGGTATAATTCCCTCACAGCGATTACGTGCCTGATTAAAAGGCCAAATATCAAACATCTGTTTTCTCCATGGTTTCTGTAGAGGCCACAGGAAGAGACGGGCAGCAGTGCTCTGAGGGTCATGGTGATAAGGAGGAGGTCAACCCACTGCTTACTGCAGAGCAGTGCCTGGCTGTCATGAAGACCAGGATCAAGATCATCCATGGGGTGAGCAACAGGAAATCTTTCACATTTGCTTCTAAGCAGTAATGCATTCAATAGCTATTTAAGTTTGAAGAAAGAAGGATGTCTTTAAAAGAATGATGTGAATGGTGTGCTTATATTCCATAAGATTTTAATTACACCAGAACCCATTTTGGCACTATGTATACATTGATAAGCGAAATGACAGGAAACAAAGGAGATAGAGAGAGATGCCTGGATGTCTTGTCATTTGTTGTTGATGTTCTGGGACACTGTGTCAACTTCAGCCTGTTACATGCATTGTCTGTTTTCAAAAAACACTTCTGTTTTCATAGGAAATGTACAGTTTGCATACAGTCTCTTTCAAAATAAACACACTACCTTGGTACAACACTGCAACAAAGCACATGGATGGGTTTAGAGAAAAAAAAAACAGGGTTTGGCTTTACAATGTTTTCAATTGGCAGTTGTTGGACCCATCCAACACCCTCCCTCCCGCCCTACGCAGACTTTTGCCCCCTTAACTTAAGTTGTTGTCCCGCCACATTTCTCCCTGACACAGCTAGATTCCTTTTAACAATAACAGTGACTGGCTGTGTATCATGCGGACATGAAAGGGTGGCTTTTTTCATTGGTGTCTGATACTGGAAGTCACTGCCCAAGTGCCGCTGTTCGATGACTTCAAAGTGAGACCAGGTTGTTCAGTGGCTAACGCAAAAACTCGACTGACACGATCTACAGCCAGTGTTTGGTTTGTTCATTCTGGGCCACTGTAGAAACAACATGGAGGACTTTGTGGAGGTGGACCCGCTCATTCTAAGGTTACAAAAACACGATAATTCTTAGTTTCATGTAATTATCGTAATACATGCACATGCATGTGTCCACAGCTTTTGTTTATTTTCAAGAAAACAGGGCAGCTTTACGAGTTATAACTTTACTTTCTTGAAGTGTGAAAACTGAGGAGGAATTGAATTTTAAGAACAATCAGTACACACAATTATTCAATCAATGACTGTGTCCTCTCTGATAACCCAATCCCTCTCCATCAGGACAACCAGACAGCGTTCCGACTGATGGACAGGAATCGTAAAGGTGTGGTGGACTGCCATGATTTCAAAGCGCTGTACAGCAGCCTGGGCTTTTTCTGCAGGGAGGGAGAATATGATCGGCTGCTGGATCTGATTGGCCTGCATCCAGGGGCCAACCTCAACTATGCAGAATTTGTGGATGTTGTTGAAAATAATGGCAAACGCAAACCAGGGCCACAAACAGCTTGTGTGTAAGTCTTATATGGTCATTATTACTGATGCGTGGCCATTTTGAAAAAGATTGGGTCTGTGTTAGTTTTTCTGTCTCTCCTGACAGACAGGAGCAGCTCCATGAACTCCTGGCCTGTGAAGCACGCTACAAGTGGGCAGACATGTCCAAGGTTAGCAACACAGAATGTACATATAAAATGAATCTTTACACGATGCAAAGATCTGTACCTTTTGCACTCTTTCCCATCAGGTACTGTGCCAGTTTGACACAGACGACCAAGGCTGGATCCATAAAGAGAGTCTGAGGGGACTCCTCTTTACCTATGCTCTTCCAATGAGACCTGATGAGTTTGACCAGCTTTGGTCGAGGTAAGAGGTACTCCAGCTGAGGTATTACAATTACTGCAGCGGACATTGATGTGCTCTTGTCTATGCCAGCTAAGATTTTTAACTTCATTTGGACAGGTATGACCCAGATGGAAGGGGCTGTGTGGCAGTTTGTGACTTCCTGGAAAAGTTGGGGTTTCATCACGAAGGAGAAGTGACAGCTCAGAGCCAGAAGCTGAACCAATCTGTCGACCAACAGAACGCTGGCAGACCTTTATCCTCTGATACTGCCTCACTGCAGTGTATGAAGTAAGTCAAGAAGGGTACTGTAGACGATTAAAGGTTATCCATCCATTCACTGGATCCAATCCCACAATTTGTTCAGGAAATTAAGTAATTAACCCAATGAAGTTCATTGAAATTAAGAGTTTTCAATATACTTTGTTTTGGCGAGTGTTCAAAATATGTTGTGTTAAAAACATGTCAAATGTTACGTGAAATATGTTCCCTATATTACTAAATTAAAATCTAGTGCTGTGGAATAGTTGAAATGTCACTATCACATATTAAGGCAGATTTATACTTGTGCGTCAGCTCTATGCAGAGCCTATGCACATGGCCTACGCTGTTGTGAGCCTTTATACTCATGTGGTGCTGTGTCTATGTCATTCTGCAGTTACACCTCTACAACACTGGTCGGCAGTGGAGTTTCTTTATAGTGCTGTAGGGTTAATTGATTCAAAACACACCCAAAACACACATTAATTATGGCTAAATAACAATCATTTCAACTACAAGTACTGAAATCGGCTTAACCATAACTCTCAGGATTCACAGACAAAGCACTTGTCTTTTGCTGGACACATTTTCCCCACAAATACAACATACTCGGGGGCGAAAATCCCATTTCATTTTTGGGGGGGACAGTAAACAGTAAAATTTTAGAGAATAATTCCAGGGGGGGGGACAAGGAAAAAAAGTTGTAGCCTGTCTTTTATACAGCATCTTTTACCGCAATTTGACGCTTTAATCTTCTCTCTATCTCTCCAACAGGCAGAGTGAATGTCTGTACTTATGAGAAATGACTTAACAACTAAACATTTCCTGCAATTAAACTGGTGACT
>NC_065528.1:3369142-3411989 GCF_006386435.1 Epinephelus moara | reverse complement strand
CTGCATTGTTCAAAAATTATTAATTGTGTCTCAAATTATTCTAGGGGGGTACAGCTTTACTGAAGGGGGAATCATGTCCCCCCTGTCCCCCCCGGGATTTCTGCCCCTGAAATGCATAGCTGCCAACTCTCACGCATTCGCCGTGAGAGTCACGCAATTGGTTGGTCCTACTAGTAACAAGAGAAAAAAGAAATATTTCAAGTCTTGCATTTCTCACCTCCAGGTATGTTGGCAAGTGTGTTGTGAAGTAGTCAGTCCTTAGCTTTTAAACTTTACATTTAGTTTCTTATATGTGTTGTGAGAGCATGTAAAGGCATTTTGAGAGCTTTGTAAATGTTGTAGGTTGTAACACAAATTATAATACATATAATAAATTAATAACAATAATTGTTTATTATATTATATTTATTATTATAATACAACAATAAATGGCCACAAAATATATTGTTAATATAATATATAAATATATTATTATTTCCAAAATAATATTTTAGTTAGATCTTAATCAAAATATATTCAACCATTTCAACCATGAATTTGCTTCAAATCCAAAATGGGTCTTGTGTATACAAAGTAATAGGCTATATGCCACTTAGGCAAGTCTTAGTTTCTGGTTTTAACTCATTCAGTCACTCTGAGCTGAATGCAGGTTAACTTGTGAAGGCCCTGCAAGTCAGGGTAGCTTTGAATGAATATAGGTATTGCCCATCTCCAGAATGCTACCCCTAAACTCACCAGAATGCAGGAAATCATATCCACCACATCCAAAATTTTCTGTTGGAGGACCCTGAGACACTATACCACCATTGTCTCCCTCTGTATGGTATTTGTATGTAAGGTATTAGGCCCTATCCATCTCCAGCAGGCGCCCCAAAAATCCGTTAGTATCCGTAAGGGGGATCAGAATGGGGTCATCCCTATGTTTCCAGGGTTCTATGTTTCCCGGGTTCTATGTCCCCTGCAAAAAAGATTCAGATTCAGATTCAGATTTTCTTTATTGTCATTGCAACAAGTGCAATGAAAGGTAAGGTGCAGGCCATTCAGTGCAAAAAAACCAAAGCAAATATATAAAAACTTTGTGAAAATAAAAACACAAAAAGACAAGATAAAATTACAATAAATAGGCACAGTCTAAAAAAGCACAAATTGAAAAGGGTATGTACATAAGGTGCAGAGAGGCTGTAGTGTGTATATATACAGTGGATATTGCAGGATGAATATTGCACAGAGGTAGTGTCAGTTGTATCAGTATATTGCACATATTACAGACAAGAGTTATTTAGGGCTCTTACAGCGGTTGGAAAAAAGCTGTTTTTCAGTCTGTTTGTCCTGGTTTTGATGGCCCTGTACCGTCTGCCCGACGGCAGTAGCTCAAACAGGAAGTGGCCCGGGTGGTAGGAGTCCTTCAGGATGGTGTTGGCTCTCCTGAGGCAGTAAGAGCCATGAAGGTCCTCCAGTGTGGGCAGAGGGCACCCAATGACCTTCTCAGCCATTTTGGTGACCCTCTGGAGTTCTTTCCTGTTTGCCACTGAGCAGCTGGCAAACCACGTACAGAGGCAGTATGTGAGGATGCTCTCCATGGTGGAACGGTAGAAAGACACAAGCAGTCTCTGGCTGATGTTGTTCTTCCTGAGGATTCTCAGGAAGTGGAGTCTTTTTTGTGCTTTCTTTACCAGCTGTGTAGTGTTCTTATTCCAGGTCAGCTTCTCCTCGATGTGGACTCCCAGAAAGCAGAAGTCACTGACCCTTTCTACACAGGTCCCACCGATGAGAATGGGCTGAATGTCCGTTTTGTTATTTCTGAAATCAATGATGAGCTCCTTTGTTTTGGATGTGTTCAGGAGCAGGTTATTGTCTCTACACCACACAGTCAGCTGTTGCACCTCATCCCTGTAAGCGGACTCATCACCTCCTGTGATGCAGCCTACCACTGTGGTATCGTCCGCATACTTAATGAAGGTGTTGCTGGTGTGGATGGGGGTGCAGTCTGAAGTGTAGAGGGTGAAAAGCAGGGGGCTCAGCACACAGCCTTGAGGGGAACCGGTGCTGAGTGTGAGGGGTGCGGAGGTGTGGGGGCCAATCCTGACCCGCTGTGGGCGCTCTGTCAAAAAGTCCTTAACCCAGAGGCATGTGGAATGAGGCAGACCGAGGTTCAGCAGTTTCCCCACTAGACAGTGCGGAAGGATTGTGTTGAATGCCGAACTAAAATCCACAAAGAGAAGGCGGGCGTAATTTCCTTGTTTCTTCAGGTGGGACAGCGCTGTCCCACAGCTGTGTGAAGCGCTGCGTTCACGGCGTCCTCTGTTGATCTGTTTGCCTTGTAGGCAAACTGGTATGGGTCCGAGCTAGGGGTTATGAAGGTCATGATGTGACTCCTAACCAGTTTTTCAAGACACTTCATCACCACTGGTGTGAGCGCCACCGGCCGGTAGTCGTTAAGGCTGGTTATGGTTGATTTCTTGGGTAGGGGGATAACAGTGGAGGTCTTCAGGCAGGATGGGACTGCAGACTGTGTCAGTGACAGGTTGAAAATCCTGGTGAAGATTCCAGCGAGCTGGTCTGCACAGTCTTTCAATACCCGCCCTGAGACGCCGTCAGGGCCCATTGCTTTCCGTGGGTTGACCCCCCTCAGCGTGCGCCTCACCTCGTGCACCCCCACTGTGAGGGCGGGGCTCCTCCCGGCCGCTGGAGGCAACGTGGCTGCTCCTGGTGGTTCAGTCTCGAAGCGGGCAAAGAAAAGGTTGAGTTCCTCTGCCAGCTCAGCGTCGCCCTCAGCAGCTCTGATGCCAGGTTTGTAGTTGGTGAGGTGCTGGACCGCCATCCATGCCTGCCTGCTGTTATTGCTGTCCAGGTGGTCATCGATCCTCCTCCTGTAATCCACCTTGGCCTTCCTGATGCCTCTCTTCAGGTTGGCGCGGGCTATGCTGTAGAGAGCCCTGTCGCCAGCTCTGAAGGCGGTGTTTCTGTCCTTCAGCAGCTGCTTCACCTCTCTGGTCATCCAGGGTTTCTGGTTGGGGAATACCCGGATGCGTTTCTCCACTGTGACCGTGTCCACACAGTTCTTGATGTAACACAGCACAGTGTCTGTAAATACATCCAGGTCCTCGTCCTCAAAGATGTCCCAGTCAGTGCTGTTGAAACAGTCCTGCAGCTGCTGAGAAGCACCATCTGGCCACGTCCTGATGGTCTTAGTGATGGTGGGGGTGGATTTTCTTCTTGCTTCTATGTTCCCCGCTTACACAAAAAGCGTTCTATGTTTCCCGCTTGGTTGAGTGAGCAACATAGAACCCAGGAAACATAGAACCTTTTTTGCCTACCAAATCAGTTGACAAACAAAAATTTTATGTGTAGGCCTAGACAACAAAGTTGTGGTCGGCCCCGCTGAATCTCACTCCAAGGTTTTTGAAAAGTTGGCAGCCCTGCTAATGAAAGTAGCACAAGCTTATGGCATTTTTACATTGTTTAAATTAGCCTAGAGGCTAGCAGAGATTTCCTCAACTTAAATGAAGCCAGGGACAACAGCAAAATTTACTAAGGAAACGTTACAAAATTCAGCTCCATTATAGCTCACAAGGTTCACTGACAAAACAACTGTCTTATACTAAACACGTTTTACAAACAAGTACAACATGCTAATGTTAGTAGCACAAACCTATGGCATTTTACATTGTAAAAATTAGCTTAGTGACTAGCGGAGATTTCCTCTACTCATATGAAGCCAGGGTAATCACACACAAGACATAAAATGCTATTTTATGGGGGCTTTATTGTCTTAACAATTTATTGTTTCTTATCAGTAAAATAAAAGTAAAGCTTTGTTTCCACAGAGGGAAATGGTTTTCAGCTTATAAAATAGGTCTGCGGCGCCACCATGTGTAGTTACATTTCTGGGGAGGTGCACGTCAGGCTGCGCCGTAGGTTATGGCATCGATTCGACGCAGAAGTATAAATCCCACTTTACACATAGACCAGAACAGTACTGTGTAATTGCTAAGGCAATGCCTCCTTTTGGGGGAAAGAAACGCACTGTCACATCAGGAGAGAAACAGGAAAACGCTGAAAAACTGTTATGTAGCAGGCTAACTAAGGTTTTGAGCCATGTTTGATATGGAAATATCCACTGTCAGTGTGGTACTTGTCTAAATGATACTGGTGATAGTTACAACTGATAGGTGGGCTAACATTAGCTTGAGTGGGAGGCTGCTGCAGTACAGTCAAACAGTCCAACAGCATCAGACTGTTGTCTCCAACTAAATTTCAGCGAATGGATCAACAAGTTGGCTGTTATTTGTTGTTATTTACAGATAACATATAGCCCAATGATACCTGGTGATTCATTCAAATACAAATTTGATTAAATCACCAGGTCCAGACATCTAAAATATCCAGTTACTGTGTACTGTGGTCATTGATCCACTTGGATGGTGGAAGACTTAAGGGACATGACGGCGATCAGCTTGCATGTATTAAGGCATATGTGTCAAACTCAAGGCCCGCGGGCCAAATGTGGCCCGCCACGTCATTTTATGTGGCCCGCGAGAGCTTAAAAGGTCTGATTGTCTAAAAATAAATAGGTCAAAAGCGTGATTTGATCAAAAACTACATTTCCCACAATGCATGTCGATTATGTTACCCGCGAAGTGACGGCGTCCCGCCACTAGACGGCAGTGTTTCCACATCATTAACATGATGTATATTTTTAACATATTTAACATTAAGGAGTAGTTACATTTATTTTACATTACATTTGGTTACATTTAGTTACATTTATAAGTTACATCTGGCCCTTTGAGGGCAGCCATTATGCTGATGTGGCCCTTGGTGAAAATGAGTTTGACACCCCTGTATTAAGGTATCATTAACACTCAGGTTCAGCAGAGGTCACAAAACAAGTATTGCACAATATAAAACAAACAATTTTTTATCAACAAATAAATGCATGCAAATTTATGACCCAATCTAAATCATAACCCAAACAGACATCAAATTGCATTAACGTTTACGTGATCTTATTCTATACCCCAAAAGGGGCACAGCCTTGCCCGTGTGTTGCTATTGGCATTTGCAGATAGTGAGCGGCAGGAATGTTGAGTGAGTATAGTTTGCAAGCGCTAGCAGTTTGCTTATTTGCCATTGCCCCGAAGTGCGTGTTTAATAGTGTGTTCAAAAATCCCACCAAAATAACACAGAACACCACAGAAAAATCCATGCTGTGATTTGGTTTAAAAACGTTTTGACATTTGGAGATTTTTTTACGAATTGAGTTTTTTTTCAGCAATTGGATGACAAGCACTTCTGTTTTGCAAACTGCTGAGAAACCCCCTTATTGTCAATATACCTACAAATGCCATCCATCCTCTGAATGCCTGAGGTCTCTAGTTTGTGGCTGTTTCATGAGGCTATGGCTATCCTAGAGGTCACTATTTATACAGTGAGGTCAAGTTTAAAAAAATTGTCTCACTACAGTAAAATGGCTCCTATGTGGACTGACACCATCACACATAAATAAAATTGGGCTCATTGAATCCACAAGAGCCTTAAACTTTCCAGTCAGACCCAATTTATGCAATACCAAGACTGTTAGTATGCAGAAAGATTCAAATACAATAAGTGAAAATAACATATTTGTACTGCAGGCAAAATAAATTGCATTATTTTGCCCTAAACTGCATAGGACTTGCATAAAGTAGGCATGTCTGTAAAGGCAAGACTGGTGGGTACCCAGAGGACCCTTTTTCATTCAAATATCTTGAGGTGAGAGGTCAAAGGACCTCTGTGAAATCAAACATGCCAGGTTTTCCCTCACCAAAAATTGGAGCATTAGTATTATAATAATATTGGCCAAGGATGCTGGCACCCCCACAAGGTACGCGGGGGTCACCTACACATTACTGAGCCATACAGTATTATGAGTTGCTGTGATTAAGTTCACACAAGTTGGATCAGCCTGTGATTTCAATTTTTTACTTTGATGTTTGATGTGAATTTGAATCCAGCCCTCACAAATTATACAATGGACATCAGTAAAAATTTTCAACTTGAATTATTCACTCTTCAACATCTGATGTGTGATTTAAGTGTTCCCTTAACTTTCTGAGCAGTGTGATTATATAAAGCATGCACCAGATTATAAAATAAACACATAAATAACATTTCAGTGATTTTAAACTTTTAAATTCGATCATGATTCACACAGTTGGTTTAGTTTCTTCAGTGACTCAGGCAGGATATATGCCCTAAAAAAACAGACAAACAACAGAGAACATATTTATAGATTGATATTTACGGATTTTAGTTTTCTGAACAAGCTTTGCTCTAGAGTGTCAGTACTTTTCAATAGTACATATGCTGTTGTTTTACTCTCCTGAATGAGCTGCGTATCCCGGGGGGTTTGGATAAACAAACATTAAAGTCTGGCGTAGAAACATTTTGCACATGCTGTGATTATTATTGAGCCCTTATTAAAATATTTTTCTTGATAAATATTGTGAATGCCGTGCAACAAGGCTCTATTAAATTCCACTAATTTTTAAGTGTAGCTGCACAATCGGTATGCCAATTATTAGCTGTGTGAGCACAAGTTTAGATTTATGAGAGCAGAAAATAATCTGATTATGTTTGTAAAAGTTGAAGCCAAAACATTTTTAATTACACTGTTTGTCTGAACAAAAATAGATTACTGAAGCTATGAGAGCATAGCAGCATGATTCCTGTTTGTTGTACTGTCCATAGACAGATTTTGGAAGAGAACTATGAGGGGTTGAGCGACTCCCTGACTCACCTGGAAATGAGGAGAGACGGCACAGTGACAGTGGAAGAGCTGCTGAGCCTGTTACAATCCTACAGCTACTGCGTCCACAGAGACCAGCTTATAAATCACCTGTGCAGGTCCACTCCATCTGTACTTTCTCTGTAGACACATATTTAAGACAATTGGGTCACGTTCATGAAATGTTAGTAAAGCTGCGAGTAGATTTGCACATAAAAACCTTGCTACTAAAAGCCCACACCGAATTGATGACCACTGTGGAAAACTCAGATTTGATCATAGGCAGGTGTTCATAAATGCCACTCAATCACAAATTGACAGCACACTCTCGCTAGTCATCCATTAGCATACATCTCAGCCCATGATAAGCCAGTGACCACTATATAAGGAGCTAATAATTACAATGGATAGGTGCATCCTATCAACCTGTGAACATGAAGCAAACAAAGAAAGAGAGAAAGAAAAGAAAAACTTTTCAGTAGCTGAGACTCACATCCTGGCTAATTGCCTATGAATTCTTTCTCTGAGATCATTAATGTCTTTAGAAATTTTCTGCATGGCTAAAAACTGCAGGTTATTTGAAATCAGTTTGAAACCAACTTGTGTGTTGGACTTTCTGCCTCCTCTCTTCTCAGGCTCAAAGTTTCTATGGATGATAGCTGCAAGAGGCTAGCTTACATGGATTTCCTATCTGCATTTGGCCAGAAAATAGAGAAGAATTGTAAGCGCCCTTCTGCTACTCCCAATGCTGTACGTCAGATAGAGTCATTGGACAGCCTCAGTCCGGGCAAGGCTCTGGCTAGAATGCAAGAGCTAGTCACTGCCTCAGCTCCTCATCTGTGGAGGGTAAGGCTTACAACATGCAACATTGTCTTTGTCTTTAGTTCTTCAGGTGATCACTGTTCTGTGTCTCTCTATCCTCCAGGTATTCTTGGCCTTTGACCAGAGCGGGACAGGGACAGTCAAAGCTCTGGAATTTCGTCAGGTGCTAGAGAATTTTTGTGCTCACCTGTCAGACAAACAGTATAGATACATGCTGACCAAACTGGAACTGGACCGCAAGAGCTGCACTGTTAACTGGAAGGACTTTCTCAACAAATTTCAGTCACAGAGCCCACTGGTAAGGTTTAACATTTTGGGAAATATGCCTTTTAGCTTTCTTTCCAAAGATGCTGACATGAACATGGCAAAAAAAAAAAAAAAAACGCAAAAAATGCTGTGCCAAAGTCCCACAAAGCCACCACTATGGTTGTAGACATGTTATGCTAAGCTAGGCTAACCACATCATGACTCCAGCTTTGTACCTAACACACAGATATGAGATTAACATCTAACGTTTCATCTTACTACCAGAAAATAAGCAAATAAGTGGGTTCAGGACAGCCATTAGGAATTATGGACAAACATTTCCCAAATTGAGCCCGACATCCACATCCACTTCAGCAGCACCACCACCACTCACCCTTAGCTCTTATACCAACACAGGCAATTACATATAACCTCTAGGCCATTAGCCTTGTAGTGCCAGAGATGGAGTGTCTGACAACCATTTCCAAATCCAGTGTTATAGATCCATCCAGGTCGTGCTCTGTTTTACCTACATATACTCAGTATAGCCTCGTTCTCACCAAGCGGTCTGGTTCAGTTTAGTTAGTTACACATTAGAATGGTTATTTTTGACAGAGAATCTAAACACTTCAACCTGTTCATTTTTGTTCTGAAAATGTTGGTGTGCCACCATGTTCCATGAACAATAAACAAGGTGCAGATGTTCCTCTGCGTCGTTGATGAAGAGGCAATACCAGGCAAGAGGCAATCACTCCAGCATTAAGACTGATTCTGCTACATAGGATTTAATTTGCTACTTTGCTGAGCTCCTCACCTTTGTCACGTTTAGCTTCGCCTGTCATACCGGGGACTTCTTCTCTTTTTTTTTTTTTTAGCCAGAAATATGGCCATTGCCTCTCTGCACCTTTCAATCAGTACATTTACATGACATTAGAGAAAATGGATTTATTGTGTTAGTCCGACTAAAACCGGACTTTTAAAATACATGTAAACATGTTAGCTGGACTGAAATCACACTAAATCAAATTTCTCAAAGTCGGACTAACACCCAGATAATGCGAATGGGAGTCAAATTCCTCCTGTATGTATAAAGTTAATCAGACCCAAACTGGCCTAGGTGCTCTGCACATCCTCCAGAGGTTTGACCCGGAGGTTGAATAACATTAAATGCACAACAGAAGAAGAAGCCAGTAACAACATGGCCAAATCTAAATCCAGAGCCGTGCATTTTTGGTCGGACGAAATGTACAGAGCTGTTAAGTTGTTCACCATGGTGCCAGTTTGCCGCTAGCTAACCGTAGCTAACTTGTTTGTCAGCTGTTTGGTCTGTGACATAACGGGTCAACCAGGAAAAGGTCCAGTACTAAAAAGCTGAAAGTGGGCATATCGCCATCTATTGTAGTCGCACATACTACAGTCAATAAATTGATTCCCCTCCCATGCTTGTATACTGGGACAAGGACAGTAGTCCAATTAAATGGCCTAGTTGAGCTTTAACTGTAGCTTGACTTAACTGGCTTTATTTATAAGTCAGTAAATAAATTGTTGTACTTGATCCCATATACTTTTGCATGGGCCCCCCTGGGCCTTTGGCAGGGTCAGATTTATGCACCCCCTGGGGGCAGGGCTCAGTTTAGTCTTTAGTGCATAGCAATGAGTCCTAAAACCCGGAAATAAGTTAACATTTTACCACTCCTGGTTGCCCCATCTCAAAGTCAATAGATTTTCTGAATGGTTTTTTTGGTTTGTTGCCTGAAATAATGTCTATTGGTAACACAAGCTCAAGAGACTTAAATGTTTTGTTTTCTGACATAAAATATGCATGTTCATGCAACCGTAGTGTAGTTCATTTATAGCCTAACATTAGCTTTTTACTTCTGGCGATGAAATTTAGGCTTCAGTAACCAATTAAGTGGTGTTCATTTGTGAAGATTATCTAGCTGAACAAAATGTAATTGAACATGTAAGTATCATTAAGGTTTGTTTGCCACAGAGCTTATTTTCGTCAATAATCCAAAATCTAACGGAAAAATCCTGTTGGCTTTTTGACGAGGGAACCAGTGTGATACTTACTTAAGCATCAGTCTACAAAAAAAAAATAAAAAAATCCTGGAGCACTGTATTGCCCCAAAAGTTGAACTGTTCTTTTGGCTGTACGTTGTCTGTACCTGTATGCTTCACATAGAGCATATTTGTTTGTTGTCTGCTGCTGTTCATACTGCTGAAGATGTTCGAGAGGTCCCTGAGTAAAAATTGGGAGCAAAGGGCTAAAACCAGATCCCCTATCTGGGCCAAGACCTCTAAAACCACAGAATGCCTGCAGCAGATCCAGGAAGTGGTCTCAGGTCATTTGTATGACATCACCAAAGAGCTGATGGACCTGGACCCTTCCATCAGCATGACAATCTCCAAAGAGCAGTTCAGACAGCTTTGTGATTGCCGCTGCTTGAGACTCACAAATGATCAGGTAAAGCCAGGAAAAATTGTTTACTACTGCGTGTATTCCACTGCTTTATAACTCAGAGAATTCAAAGCGGAGACATTCAAGAGAACAAGCACATTTCCAACAACTCTCCCAGTGCTTTCAAGCTGAAACAACTCACGCTGGCTTCAGTCCATGGTTACAAATGAGGAGATGAGTCTGAATATCGGAACATTTGCCAGTTTCATTCTTTTTAGTCTGATATGTTTTCTTTAATTATTCTAATCAAAATTTAATTCATCTTTGCTGATAATTATTGACTGCGTGAGAGAGTTAGTCATCTGTAAAGCCAATTTACGTGATGTGTACTGTGGAACTCTCTTTGGGGTGCCAGTCCCCCCAGTGCACAGGATTATTATGTGTGTGTCTGTGTGTGTGTGTGTGTGTGTGTGTGTGTGTGTGTGTGTGTGTGTTTCCTTTTGCTTCTCAGTTTGAGTGTGTGTGGAGTCAGATGCCTGTGAATGAGCAGGAGAAGCTGCAGTACAGAGAGTTTATGAAGATTTTTGGTGCGCTGGACAGGACAGAAGCAGAGGGGCCCTTCAACAGTGTCCAATCACCATCCTCTGAGCCCCGAGACACTCCCGCAGCAACTGAATGTTTCCCAGAGACTGCAGCTGCCGTTCTGCAACGCACTAAGGTAGAATACACAACAGGGTAGCCAGGTGTCATCTTTTGAAACCTTATCTACTATTTAAGCTCTGTTATGAATTATGTCAGCCTGAGTAGAGCTGCATAAGGGCCTGAACGCATCCTGTTTTATCTGGGCTCTCAAATCCAATGCTGTTGATGTAGACATGCACAAAGCACGCTCAAAATCAAAAGCGATGTCGCTGTGCCGTGCAAGTGTTTCCAAGTGCCCATTTTTCAGGGCTCGACGGCAGCACCCTGAGATAAACACAGTTAGACTTTTGGAACTGTTATGGTCCGGCTCTAAGACCATCACAAATAAGGAAACACATGGGGAGTTACATAAAAATAAGTAATTTATTTTAACAAAAATTCAAGAATAAACAATATAACCAAGTATTATAATGCAAACTAAACTATACAAAAACTCAAGTAAGTGCAATCAACGCAGCATGGTGCCAGGGGGAAAAAGAAGAGGCACCAAGTTCCCAGGAGGGCGGGTTTTAAAGGGCTGGAGACAGTGGCCAGCTGCCTCCAATCACCACGACCAATCAAGCCACCAGCACTCTGAAACAAAAGAACATAACACAACACCAACACCAAACCCTAGTGGAGGCCCTGGGGCCGTCACAGAGCGCAGTGACTGGCATCACATGTCATGTGACAAGTAACAATTGGCAGTATCGGCAGATACCGTCCCTTTTTTCCATAAATATCAGTCTGTGATAATTATGGAGGAGTTGATTGTTTTAACACAGGGCTACCAAGGTTTATAGAGGATGGTCTGAAAAAGACAAAATATCCAGTGAGTGGCGGTTCTCTGGAGGAAATGGCTTGTTGATGCCAGATCAGATCAGAGGAGAATGGCCAGACTTGTTCAAGATGATAGAAAGGCAACAGTAACTCCAATAACCACTTGTTACAACAAAGGCATGCAGAAGACCATCTCTGAACAAGCAACAGGTCGAACCTTGAAGCAGATGGGCTCCAGCAGCAGAAGACCAGACCGGGTGCCACTCCTGTCAGCTAAGAACAGAAAACTGAGGCTTCAATTCACAAAGGCTCACCAAAATTGGACAACAGAAAACTGGAAAAATATTGCCTGGTCTGATGAGTCTCAATTTCTGCTGCAACATTCAGATGGTAGGGTCAGTTTTTGGTGTAAACAACATGAAAGCATGGATCCATCCTGCCTTGTATCAACGGTTCAGGCTGGTGGTGGTGGTGTAATGGTGTGGACAATATTTTCTTGGCACACTTTGGGCCCCAACTGAGCCTTGTTTAAACGCCACAGCCTACCTGAGTATTGTTGCTCACCATGTCCATCCCTTTATGACAGTCTTCTGATGGCCACTTCCAGCAGGAAAACGCACCATGTCACAAAGCTCAAATCATCTCAAACTGGTTTCTTGAACATGACAATGAGTTCACTGTACTCCAATGGCCTCCACAGTCGCCAGATCTCAACCCAATAGATCACCGTTGGAATGTTGTGGAACAGGATATTTGCATCATGGATGTGCTGCCGACAAATCTGCAGCAACTGTGTGATGCTATCATGTCAATATGGACCAAAATCTCTGAGAATTTTTTCCAGCACCTTGTAGAATTTATGCCACCAAGAATGAAGGCAGTTCTGAAGGCAAAAGGGGGTCCAACCTGGTACTAGCAAGGTGTACCTAATTAAAGTGGATGGTATACACATACACACCAAAAAACAACAACAAATAAACAAAAAAAAGATTTAATTTGAGCAAACAAACCACATTTCTCTGCTTAACACATGACTAAGTATGTGTTAATATCCAGAAGACTGCACAATAATAACCTCTCTCACTCAGTCACTCTGTGCACTTACAGACCCTTGGACACTTAATCACAGTCTCTCTGCTCTGTGCACTCTTCAGGTTTGCTTGGGTGTTAACAGTGTGCCACAATTTCAGCCAGCTAATAAAGCACACAGAGCAAAAAATGTATGAATCAGAAAATAAGTAAAACTGAATGAGAGAGGTTATTATTGTGCACTTATGTGGATAATGGCAAACAGAAATAAATGTATTGAGCTGAGAATAGATTTTGCTCACTCAAATAAAATTATTCCCCAAAATATGTTTGAAAAAAATATTTTTCCGTGCTCAAATGTTCCACTGCATGCTCAGACTGAAATCACAGATACAGTGCCGCAGCAAAAATGCATTAAAAAATCAGCATGTGTCAGAGCAATTACACAGACACCCTGTGTGTATGTTGCTACCTAGCTACAGCTAACGTCTGTACAGTCAGTACGTTTGCTGTTTGGGGCGAATAAACACAGACTGCAAAGACACTCCATCTGTCAAATTCCTGCAAATAACATGAGGTGAAAATTTGCTTTATGTACACAAAGGGAAAGATCCAGTAACTGTGTCGCCTTCTCATATTTCTTCAGAAACTTCTTTTGGAGTTATTTGACATTTCCAGAATGTCCGCTGTATCTTTTCAGTCTGCAGATTAAAAGCAAAGAGCAGTTACTGTACAGTTGAGCGGGTTGGACAGAGAAAACAGAACCACATGCGAGTCCTTTGTTGACATCTTTTGTCCACTAAGGTGGATGAAGGGAGGGTGTTTGGTGAAATGTCAGTCATTCACTGTACAGCATACTGGAAATTGTGTTAAGCAGATGCGTGTTCAGTGCTGCAAGGCTTCAAGGAGCAATTTATAATTCTGGGCTGATCAAGGCTGTAGGCACAACTTTAGCCACATTTTCAGATTAGACACCGGTAGAAAGTAGTCTGCACGTGACTCCAAAACGCAAGTTGCGTGTAACTTCACTGACATTACACAAGATAAATCATATAATGTATTTAGCCCTGTTTCAAACACTAATACCCATTTTCCACCTACATTAGTAAGTTTATGCATTTTTTTATGCCTCTGTGCAGGCAACAGTTGTAGCCAGAGGCATTATATTTTCAGGTTATCCATCCATCCGTCCATCTGTCCTTCCGTCCCTCTGTTCCTCCATCCGTACTATATCCTATTCTCATGAACACAATATCAAGAACGCCTTAACAGAATTTCTTCAAATTTGGCACAATTGTCCACTTGGACTCAAGTATGCAATGATCAGACCTTGGTGGTTAAATGTCAAGGTCACTGTTACCTCTGTGTCATTCTCGTGAATGCGGTACCTCAAGAATGCCTTGAAGTTTGTTTGTTTTTTAATTTGGCACAAACATCCACTTTGAGTCAAGAACAAACTAATCAGAATTTGGCAGTCAAAGGTCACTGTGACCTCATCTGTCTCATTCTCGTAAATGTCGTACTTTAAGAACGCCTTGAAGACTTTTTATTTTTTTATTTTTTAAAATTTGGCACAAACATCCACTTCGAGTCAAGAACAAACTGATCAGAATTTGTCAGTCATAGGTCAAAGGTCACTGTGACCTCATCCATTGCATTCTTGTGAACACGATGGGCTGTAGTTTCGCAGACCTGTGCTTCGCCAACTGGGTGTGGCCAGGCGGATTTTGTAAGTTTGGCACACCGTGCGCCCTGGCGCAGCTACTCCTCTTTCCCACCTCCGTCCCTCCTACCGGCGCAAGTCGGAAAGAGGGAGGAGAGAAGGCGTGGAATGGGTTTTACACACATCACACCAATCAAATGAGCCCCTCTCCTCGCCCTTAAATGCGCCGCGCGAAGGCGTAATGAGAGTTTACTCAATTCGCCATGGCAGAAGAGAGCAGCAGCGTCAGACGGCCAAACTTCTCCCAGGAGGAAACTGATGTTTTGGTCCGGGAGGTCCAAGCTCGCAGTGTCCGAATATACGGAACTGCGAGCAGACCTCCACGGGCTGATGATGCAAAGGTAGCCTGGGAGGAGGTCACCACAATTGTAAATCAATGTTGCGTTTCTCTCGTGCGCGCGCGCTCTCTCTTTCTCTCTCGCAGTCTCACTCTGTTTCTTTTCTTTTGACTTTTCTAAGATGACAGATGCTGAATATATACTCCCTATCTGATGCTGTGGCTGTTTGTGGTTGGCTGAGAGGGATGTGAACTCATTAGTTTGCAGCTGTGTTAATCAAATCAGGTTGGGTTTCCATTACGCGTGCCAAACGTGCCAAACGGTGCCAATCCCCTTTGATCTGACATCAGATGTGACGGGACAGTCGATATAGAGATACATTTATGTGCTGATTGCAGATAGTTGCATTGAATAGTGGTTTTTTGGGTATTTATTGCATCGTTAATGTGCCTGATATTCTGGAAACCTGCCTGTGAGGTTTTGGTGACGTGTGCGCACTGTCCGCCGGTCAGCCAAACTTCGGCTTACACCGGCTGCGCTCCCCCTGCGCTGACAGTAGACCTGGTTTCAGCTGGCGAGCTTTTAGCGCACCTTCGGCGAAGCCTTTTGGCAGGAAACTGTCACTGCGCCAAGCTGGATCTGTCGACACCTCCCCCTGCTGCGCTGCCACACCCATCTCAGCGCACCTCGGTCTGCCAAACTACCAAACTGAGCGTGCCTCGGGTTGCGCTGCTCGAAACTAGCTCTGTGCGGGGTTCGCCACCCTGCGCCACCTGTGCTGCGCCGGGAAACTAGAGCCCTATGTCTCAAAAACACCCTGAAAGAATTTCTTCAAATTTGGCACAAACATTCACTTGGACTCAGTAATGAACTGATTAGAATTTGGTGGTCAAATCAAGGTCATTGTGACCTCACAAAACCTGTTTTTGGCCATAACCCAAGAATTTATCTACTAATTATGACAAAATGTCACATAAAAATGTCTAATAGGATAAAATGATGAAGTGCTGACATTTTATATACAAAAGGTCAAATGTCAGCTTCACTCTGACATCATAATGTTCTGCATAAACACTTTTCTGGCCATTATTCCATGTCATAACTCCAGAACAGAAGTGGAGACATTTGGTCAGATACTGAATTGGTGACTCTAATTTTGGGACCACCTTGAAACCGTAATGATTGTATATATCTTCTGTGCTGCTGGGAGGAGGACGTGTGAGAAGCATCCATCTCTCTGCAACTTGAAGGGTTTGTGGAGGCATACAACCATGAGGTGGTAATTCTCCTCAATTCCCAGAAGTGAATACTGATTATAACCTTTCCAATAAAATACAAAAGCCGGATATTAGTGGGTGTTAGGGTTTTTTGTGCAGTGGAAAGGGGGCTTAAGTGAAACTGTATAGGGCAAAAGTGTAATTATTTCATGAATTATGTCAATGCCTCTTTTGTAGGCACACTGTTAGAATTAGCTGCTTGGTGCAAACCACTCTTTTCTTTAGTGTAGTTATGCAGCCCTTCTCCTCACCTCGCCTTATTCCTCTTTCAGTCTGCCCCCCAGTGCTGCTCCAGGCGTCCTGCCTCGGTGGGAAGGCCAGGAACAGGAAGCCCGCTGGGCAGCAGGGAGAGGAGGCTGCGCTGGGCGGTGCAGTGCTGCTGGAAGGAGATCCTGAGGAAGTGTACCGAGGAAGATCCTCAGCGAGAAGGACACATCAGCACCTCCTCCTTTCTAGGTGAGCAGCAAACCACAGACGTCATACATGACACACCTTCTACCTGCTATATCCTAACGTCTGACTGTGTGTTGCAGAGATCCTCCAATCTTTCAACATCAGTGTGACTCAGGAGCAGTTTGAGCATCTGGCTGTGAAGTCTGACATCATCAATGATGGCTGCGTTTCATATAACAACTTCCTTCGTCACTTCCTCCTGAACCTAAAACCAGCAGAGGCCAAGATGCCATTTGGGCGATGTAAACTCCCTCCTCCTGTTATGACGGTAAAAAAAAAAAAAATATATATATATATATATACATACACACACACACACACACACACACACACACACACACATTACTTACTATTCACTATTGTTGACTTTTAATTACCTTAAATTAATGACACATTAATTAACTGCAGACTTTTCACAACCTAGCAACCCAAAAGCTGACCTCATTGATGTCTCATAAATGATTTATTAAGTAAGCTATTAATTAACCATGAACAAAGCTGACTTTCTAGAAAGTTGTACCAAACAAAATATTAACATGACACGTGACATAAAATCATTTTGTCACTGATATTAAAAATTGCAAGTAACAACAGTTTTTTCAATGAGTCCTTTGCTTCTCTTCTGCTTGATTCACCTGGTGCAGTTCAGTCCACAGCTGACAACTCAAATGACTTCAGGATCTATGTTAGCATTTGTAAATCTACTTCTCCCTCATCTATCCAGTCCTCACAGTTGGAGTTTAGTGTGAAATTGGGACACAGGATACGTACTTTCAGCTACACATCCCCATGCTGAGCTGCACATTAGCACATTTCAAATTAACTCTATAGTCCCTCTCCTTTCCTCCGTTTAACGTCTGATCTATTGTAGTTTTATTGGCTGCAAGTTGAAATTGGGTTACAGTAAAGTGGGAGGGGGGTGGCTCTGGAATGTGAGGGGGTGGCGATGGGCTACGGCGGGTTGCCAGATTGTGTAAACTCAGCGGGGACCTCCCACCCTCAGGCTCTCGACTATCGCCTCCTATGACAAGCAAATTGGGCGAGTTTGGTAAGTCGCAGTGCTTTTTTGGCATTGCGAGGTGTATATGAAGCTTTGAACAATGACACACGGGTGGGCACATTCTAAAAGGACCCCCGCTGAGCGACTAAGCCGAGCCCCAAGCTTCAGTGGAGCGTGTGGGTGAGGGCCTAATCTGGCAACCCATGAGCTGCAACCTTCCAAACCAACTTTGGAATCACAAAGACCTGCATTGTCTCGGCCGAACCCACCATCTGTGCAAAATTGCAAAGACCCCCTGCATCTCATCTGAGTCGATGGTGTGTACAGACAAAACCTTTTTATCTGATCACAGAACAAAAAACACTTTGTTTCAAAGCTCAGCTTGTGAAGAAGTGAAATATTACCAATAATGCGGGGGCTCTCACCTTTATTTGTCGTTTTTTCTTTCTCATTGTTCATGTCTTCTTGTTCTGGCCTTGTACTTTGCGCTCTGATGGGATCCTGCTTGCTCTGGTCCGGTTCAGACGAGCCAGGGTGTTCTGAGCCGAGACTGCGTGGAGGTCATGCTGAGGATCCATGATGTGGTCTGCTCCTCCTGGACCTCTATCAGACGCTGCTTCCTGACGTCTGACCGCACCCGCGCAGGAAGTGTCTCTGTGCAGGACTTCAGGAAGGTGAGGTCATCCTGCAGCGCTTCACCCTGCAGAGCGCCACCTGCTCAGTGTCAAACACTCTGAGATAAACTGGTTCTTTATGAATTATTGATGCCACCATTTGAGCTCCGCTTGTGTCTTCTATCAAAATGTCTGAAGGAGAATGATGGAGAGTGACTGGAAATCCATGAAGCTCAAGCTTGCAAGCACACGCACGCACACACACACACACACACACACACACACACACACACACACACACACACACACACACACACACACACCTGTTCACTTGACAGCCAATCAGTAATTTTAATTGTTCAATTAAACCCAAGGTTGAAACAAGACCACACTGACATTTTGGCCCCAGAGAACAGCAGCTGACACTCCACTTTTATTGTCCCTGCCATTTACCTGCTGTACAATTTACTGACGACAACGCTCCCCGAGCTAATCGATAGAAACAATTAGCAACCTGGTTAGGAATGACATCTTCTAAACCCCAGCCTAATACACTGTGACACACACAAATATGCACACACTCCAACTCCTGCTGTTGTTGCCCTGCAGGTGCTGCGCCATTTCAGCATCAAACTGTCAGAGGAGGAGTTCTTCCACCTCAGCTCTTATTTTGATGCTGACACCACAGGGAGGATCTGCTACAACAACTTCCTGTGGGCCTTTCTTCACTGACCTTCATTCAGATGCCTACAGCTGCTGCCCCAAGGCCCAGACACTCAGGTGCCACAGGTTTACTGTTTGGCAATAACAGGTTAGGTTATTTGATTAAGTATGTCATATTATTTGTTAAATGGTAATAGGTACTGTAGAAAGCAAAATATAACCTGAAATGGTGAGCACTCATATTCAGTAGCACAGTGTCAGTATGTGGGGCCCATGTGGGTAGTAAATGGGCTGAAAAATGGGCCCTGTATGGGATTGTACACAAGTTCCACATTGGCCCTATGCCAGTAGCCCACATGAGTTGGTTAATCTAAGTGAGTCCCAGGGAGGGTGCCCATTTTGGACCCATATCCACTTAGTACCCAGGTAGCCCTAGCATAATCCATGTGGAGCCCACTTGGGTAAACCCACCCATGTGGGCAATTGGCCTAGGGTCAATATGGAACTTGTGGACAATCCCATATAGAGGCACTTTTTCAGCCCATTTACTACCCACATTGGTCCCACATACAAATGTTGGTTGGGTAGGAATTATGTCCATGTTGGAAATTCAGCACCTTAGATTTATGTTCAGTGCTAACGTGTAAGTGTTTAAGTAGCGAAGAGGAAAGTAAGGGTGTGAATGTCGGGGTGGTGAATAGGAGTGTGGCATGTCGGACTTCACAGACCTGCAACAAACGTAAACCTTAAGTCATGCTGTAGTTACCATGTGCAGATATTGTGGTAAGCAAGAATTTAAATTTTTTTGTCACTGAATGTATTCTGTGGTTTTATACAGCTAAAATTCTTGTCTGCTGAGACAGGTGCTACATAACATTGCCATTTTGCTTGATTCATTCAGCCTGACGTGTTTATGTGAGGTGATTTTGGAAAGGGTTATTTTGTTTAGCTGTAACCAAACAGCAGCTGGTGATGTATCTTGGAGCAAGTAACTTACATTTTTCACACTGATCAAAGAAATATAGAACATTAAAATTATAAACATTTAAGGGTTGCTTGCAGTCAGTCTCTTTCATGCTTGTGGCCATTTTTCTGTTGTTACTTTTCATGTAAATGAAGCCAGCTAGCTATGAAGCAAGATTTTTCTTCATCAGGGTTAAAATAAGACACAACACACTCAATCACAATTAAACCTTTAAGACTGGGTTCTGGAAAGTGCTGTGAGTGCTGTAAGTGATAATCTTCTGTGTGAGAATTCTCAATCAGGGTTCCCACGGTCATGAAAAGTTATGAAATTAGAAACACTGGTTGGAAATGTTTTGAATGCACACTGTTTGACTTTTTGAAATATTTTTTATAAAAATCCCAAAACATGTCTAATGTTACACTAAGTACCTTCCCTGACTGCTGATCTGATCTGATCTGTTCTGTACGACATCTATTGCACGTCTGTCCGTCCTGGAAGAGGGATCCCTCCTCAGTTGCTCTTCCTGAGGTTTCTACCGTTTTTTTTCCCCCGTTAAAGGTTTTTTTGGGGAGTTTTTCCTTATCCGCTGTGAGGGTCATAAGGACAGAGGGATGTCGTATGCTGTAAAGCCCTCTGAGGCAAATTGTGATTTGTGATATTGGGCTTTATAAATAAAATTGATTGATTGATTGATTGACTGCTGCGCTTGGTGACCACTTAAACGTCACTAGTGTCACATGATGCACATAGAGCAGAGCGGCATCACGTCATCACCAATGGGGTAGATGCAATATCCAACCACTGTGTTGGATCATTGATGTACTTGGACAGGGGAAGCCTAAAGGGACATGACAGCGATCAAACTTAATTTATGAAGGTATCGCAGATGCTCAGGTTCAGCTAAGGTCACAAAGCAATTGTTAGACATGTCCATAAAACAAACATTTGTTTTAAGACTATAATAATATATAATAAAATAATTATAATCTAAACACAATGACTGATGTCTACAGGATCCTTGGTTTTCTATCCCCCAAAAAGGGCTTAGGCCTTGACATTTTGAGAAGTGCCCATTACACAGGTCTGGTCTTTTGGTCATATGTAGCTAGTTGGCAGCGGGAATGTCTAATGAGTGAGTAAAGTTAGCAAGCGCTAGAAGGGTGCCTTCCGCAAATAAGTGTTTTAATAATGAATGGCTGCCATAATAGAGACATACCCATTATAAACTAAATAAGCTGCCTCTGTAACCTGCCCCCAGATAAGCAGATGAAAATGGATGGATGGATAAATACAGTCATGGACTGTCTCTCTCTCTGTCTCTCTCTGTCTCTCTCTCTCTCTCTCTCTCTCTCTCTCTCTCTCATTGTGTCATGCGGATTACTGTTAATTTATTATGCTGATCTGTTCTGTACGACATCTATTGCACGTCTGTCCGTCCTGGAAGAGGGATCCCTCCTCAGTTGCTCTTCCTGAGGTTTCTACCGTTTTTTTTCCCCGTTAAAGGGGTTTTTTTGGGGAGTTTTTCCTTATCCGCTGCGAGGGTCATAAGGACAGAGGGATGTCGTATGCTGTAAAGCCCTGTGAGGCAAATTGTGATTTGTGATATTGGGCTTTATAAATAAAATTGATTGATTGATTGATAAGGTAAAAATTTATTAAGCAAAAGTATGGAAAAGTGTTTTTTTTTTTTTAAATGTATAGATAAAAATGTGTGGGAACCCTGCCCCATTCTTATTTCTGCTGGTTACAATGATTGAGCAATTGAGTGATTCAGGTCTGCAAAAGACACGAAAAGTTTAACTAGAGAGGACAGTGAAACACTTGTTTAGCCTGGTGTTATGTTATGCTGCTTTTTAGGCAGGCCCTGTTTGTCTGATATCAGACAGAATCGTCAAGTTGTTACACTCCATTTCCATCTTCAGTCTGACATTGCATCCACTATAACCAATTTCCATGGAGGAGGGGGATGTGATTTTCCCTAACCAATCACTAGAGACCCACATATTTGTCTAAAGTAATGTCATGTGTAGCCATGACAATGTACATGCTTAGACGGACAATATTGAGAAGACGTTGATTTAGAACAACCTCAATAGCAGTTGCACTCTATTGTTATTACTCCATTGGTTCTGGAGCACAGCAGACAACAGCTTGGCAACAGCGTTAGTCCCGCCCATGGTGCTGATTGGCTGATCATTAGAATCCCACAGTGCTCAGTGGATCGATTGCTTTTTTACCAAAAAAATGCTATTTCATGTCATGATTCCAGATGAATCAGTCACCTCGGGTGAGTGAGTGGATTTCAAGATCTGGACCCAGGCAAAGGCCCTGTGTCAGACCACTTTTAATAGCTTGTTATTACATCAATATCATGAAATGAGACTAGATATTTCCTAGGATTTTCAACACTGTAATATCCATTGTTGTCTTTTCCTTGCCTTAAAGGCTGCATTACAGTAAAATGATATAATTGTCTGAATTTACCAGACTGTTCTACCTATTCTATTATTTGCCTTTACCCACTTAGTCATTATATCCACATTACTGATGATTATTTATCAAAAATCTCTGTGTGTAAATAGTTTGTGAAAGCAGTAATAATCAAAAAATGTATCACATTATCACAAATGATCACAAACTAACATGGGAAAGGGGTGGGGAAACGGGCCCACAGCTCACTTTTGCTCCTGGACAGCTTGGTGCATTTATCTGGCCCTGACAGTGACTTTAGAATTTCAAATTTGATCTGCCACTAATACGACAAATAGATCCATCCTGAGATGTGATGACTGAAAAACAAAAACTGAAAAGAAGAACAAGGAGAGATTGATAAATGATTCTAGAGTTCTCCACCCTCTGTCTCCTGCCCGACTATTTGACACTGATTTGTGTTCCAAAGCCAATCAAATAAAGTGCCTTTTTAATGATGCAGACAACGGGAAGCACTGGGCGCATCTTTTGTTCCGATGGGAAGTGTGAAGTGAGATGGATGACAAGGAGATAGAGGGGACGTCTGTCATTCATTCAAAGGAAACGCTGCAGCAGCAAGATGTACAGTAGCTCTCAGAGAGGGGAGAAAAATGTAGAGAGCTGGGAATCATTATCTGAGGGAGCGAAGAGAGGGACGAGCAGATGGAAATGGAAAAGGGATGATCAGAACCGAGAAAAAGAGCTCAGCATTGTGGTTGGAGAGGCAGAGCGAGAAAAAAAGAGGGGAGGGAGAGAGCTGGAGGAAGACAAGAGTATATGAAAGCTAGTTGTATTAATGGCAAAGTAAAAAGCCATCCGCGAATAAATTACCCAGTCTCCCCCAGGATTACTAATGTAATTATTTGAACGAGGGTTCTCATTAGAATGTGCAGAGGTGTGGAAGACCTGCGGAACAAAATGGGAGACGGAGCGGCGAGGGTTTAGCTACTGGAAATTAACTGGCTGCTTTGGGCTCTATAATTGATACGAGACACAGATACCTTTGATTGGAACAAAAGGGAAGAACCAGGACGAGAAAAGTTTCCTCACCACCTCTAATTTTTTTTCTCTCTAGAACAAGAAATAAAAGAGGGGAGAGACAAAAGGGAAAGCGAGGATGGAAGTAAGGAAGCATGATCCAGCGGTCACAGATAAGGTTTTATTCAATCGGTGAATAATCTCTCAGAACCAGCAGAATCTTTAAGAAAGAGAGGTACTTTACATTTTTAGAGTTGTCTCCAGGAGCAACACAGTAACATTTTGCAGCCGTTGGGTCTCCATTTTCTTGTTTTACACTTCTTTAAAAAAATGTCCCCAACAGCGATGGCAAAATACAATACCATATGAACACTTTTATTCCAAAATGCTATACATCTGTTTAAAAAAAGACCTGATGTTCATAACTGTCCAGTCTTGTTGAAATGTAGAGGATCCAGCCAGTACAAACGTTACCAAAAACATAAGTTAATAACGACGCTTTAAAAAGTACCACCGCGATCTGCTTTTAAGTTTCAGCTGTCAATCATTGTGCCTGTGTAGGCGTCCCTTTTTTCAAACAGTGGATATCTCATTTTGGAACAAAACTCTTCATATGCAGATTGTCTGGGTAGCAGAAGTCATTAACTCCTTTAAGCATGCCTCAAGAAAGAAATCAAGAAATAGTACAGCACTTTTTTTTTTTTCTTTTTTTTTCTCAGAGAAAACAGGAAACACATAACACGGCTACTGAAGCAGAGGAGCATCAAAGCGAGACATCTAAATGAGGACTGGAAGTGGAGAGTGGGACCAAACAGACAGCTTTTCATGAAACTCAGATGAAAGTTCCTCCCATCTTTTGGTTTTTAATAGTTCCCTTTATTCCTCTCTTGGAACATTTTCCTTCGTGGACATTAATTAAGTCTGTGTTTTAAATGATGAGGCTGAGCACTTTTTTTCCTTTACACTCTTAAATACACTCACACACTCACACACACACACACACACACACACACACATACACTTGTGTTGTGCTTGTACGGGCCTTCCACTGGCTACATTCAATCTATTCCTGCTAACCCTGATCGAAAGTCCACTTCAAGCCTTATATTCTGCTTCTTTGAAGAGGATTGTAATGAGATATTATGCCGGCAGTCAACAAAGAACTATAACTTGTTCTTACGATCCAACAAAACCAATTAATGAAGTGAGACTTGCTACTGAGAAACTGGTGCATCTGTTTTTTATAAACAATTAAGGAGTTGAGCAGAAAAAGTTTTTACCTGCTTGACGAGATAAACTTTAATATACCATAAAACACCCTCTATCCTTCCGAGCGGGCTTTTAATTCTAAAAATCTGCAGGAAGTACCTTAGCTTAAGAATGATAGAAGAAATGGGAAAGTAGTAACATTATCAGAATTAATTTATGATTAAGGACAGTTTTTGTTTTATCAGACAAACTCAAAGCAGCAAAGCAAAGTATGACATGACAATCTCACTTTGAAGTTGTCGAAAACCGCCACTTCGTCAGTGACTTTCGGCATCAGACACCTGCTTTTTGGAGAGACCCTGCTTGCTTTGACGTAATTGTCAACTTGCAACACTCACGTTCATCTTCAGTCTGACATTGTGTCCACTTTAACCAATTTTGTGGGAGCGGGTGAGCCGATTTTCTCTAACCAATCACTAAGGACAAATGTACCCACCTGAATCTAATATTATTTTAAGACCACACTGATGGGTAGTCAAGCCAACATATCTGTTTTACGTGTTATAAGCGCAGAGCGGATAAAAACAAACTACGATGTCTGGCCATATTGAGAAGACGTGTCAATTTAAAACAGCCTTGAAAGCAGCGTCTGTCTTGTCAATAGCTCTCCCCATTGTTGCTATTGGTTCCGGCACACAGCTTGACAATGAGGGCTGGATAATGGTACTCTATGGGCTCTAGTTTCCCGGCGCAGGGTGGCAAACCCCACGCAGAGCTAGTTTCGAGCAGCGCAACCCGCGCTCAGCTTAGTAGTTTGGCAGACCGAGGTGCGCTGAGATGGGTGTGGCGGCACAGCAGAGGGAGGTGTCGACAGATCCAGCTTGGTGCAGTGACAGTTTCCTGCCAAAAGGCTTCGCAGAAGGTGCGCTAAAAGCTTGCCAGCTGAAACCAGGTCTACTGTCAACGCAGGCGGAGTGCAGCCAGTGTAAGCCGAAGTTTGACTGACCGGCGGACAGTGCGCACACGTCACCAAAACCTCTCAGACAGGTTTCCAGAATATCAGGCACATTAACAATGCAATAAATAGCCACAAAAACACTATTCAATGCAACTATCTGCAATCAGCACATAAATGTATCTCTATATCGACTGTCCCGTCACATCTGATGTCAGATCAAAGGGGATTGGCACCGTTTGGCACGTTTGGCACGCGTAATGGAAACCCAACCTGATTTGATTAACACAGCTGCAAACTAATGAGTTCACATCCCTCTCAGCCAACCACAAACAGCCACAGCATCAGATAGGGAGTATATATTCAGCATCTGTCATCTTAGAAAAGTCAAAAGAAAAGAAACAGAGTGAGACTGCGAGAGAGAAAGAGAGAGCGCGCGCGCACGAGAGAAACGCAACATTGATTTACAATTGTGGTGACCTCCTCCCAGGCTACCTTTGCATCATCAGCCCGTGGAGGTCTGCTCGCAGTTCCGTATATTCGGACACTGCGAGCTTGGACCTCCCGGACCAAAACATCAGTTTCCTCCTGGGAGAAGTTTGGCCGTCTGACGCTGCTGCTCTCTTCTGCCATGGCGAATTGAGTAAACTCTCATTACGCCTTCGCGCGGCGCATTTAAGGGCGAGGAGAGGGGCTCATTTGATTGGTGTGATGTGTGTAAAACCCACTCCACGCCTTCTCTCCTCCCTCTTTCCGACTTGCGCAGGTAGAAGGGACGGAGGTGGGACAGACGAGTAGCTGCGCCAGCGCGCACGGTGTGCCAAACTTGCAAAATCCGCCTGACCACACCCAGTTGGTGAAGCGCAGGTGCGCTGTGCCCCCACCTCGCCCAGTCTGCGAAACTAGAGCCCAATAGCTTTAAGGTATCGACCAAAATAACCCACTACCAATTTTTTATTTCATGTCGCAATGATGGGGGGTAATGCAGCGTGACAACAATGAAAGGAAGTCAGAGCAGGGCGGGTTGGAAGGGTGATGGATGGGTCCAACAACCACCAACTTTCACCCAGGAGGCCAGTGTTTGCTTCCTGTAAGATTGTAAAGCCAAACCCTGTTTTTTTCCTGAAACCAACCACGTGGTTTTGTTGCCTAAACACAGCCACATGCTTGCGTTGGTCAAATGTAACCACACGCGTTTATTGTTGAAAGGAAAAAAAAAAAAAAAAAAGTCTGACTTTGAGAAATTCAGTTTAGTATGATTGCAGTTGGGCTAACATATTTACATGTATTTTAAAGGACCGGATTTAGTTGTACTAACAATCAATCGATTATCTCAATTGTCATGTAACTGTGCGAGTAGTGTGGCATTTCCCAGTGGCACTGAGCCACCAAACCTGGGTGTTATTTGCCTTCCCAGCCCTGCTTTTTCAGCAGTTTTCATGCCACCAAACGTGAGTGTTTTAAGCCAAAACATGATCTTTTCCTAACCACAACTAAAAGGTTTTTGTGCTGGAACCCAACCACATGTTAACCACAGTGCTATTAAGAAACGTTAAGTTTTAACGTATTTTCCACAAAATAATGTAAGATGTCTGTGGTTTGCAGAAATGTGCATGTGAAAAAATTCTGGCGATTGGGTGCATTCTGACTGCTTGCGTCTAGTATTGCTGGAGATTTAGGGTGTCTGTAGGTCTACTACAATCATCTCCTGTGGGTGGTACAACATCTTGAAATCACAGGACAAGAGTTCTGATTGAATATGTGTCATCATTCATCTGAAAAGTTTCTACATTTTTCATCCTCATGGTTTTATTGTCCATGTTATCAGACCATGTGACCATGTTATCAGACCAGCATCTTCTGTGTTCAAGGACTTTAAAATGTACAAATTAACCACCAAATGCATGTGTTATTAAATTGGGTAATACATGTCTCTATATGCCTGTTTTTTATTAAGCTGCAGTTCCCATACTCTACCTGGTACACCACACCTTAAACTCGATCTTTATTCTAAACCTAATTCTAACTCTAAACCTTGAAGACATGAGGATCAAACACAATGTCCTCAATTTCAGGGCTTAAAACTTAGACTGCTCCACATTAACGATAACATAACACGCACAGACACTCAGGCATCAACGTTCATGCTCGCACCTCCCACCATTATCCACACACACTGGTTTTCTTGGTGAGCAATTCTGCTGCTCTTTCCTCTTTTGCCTATTTGGAAACATTAAGACATCAGCTGGCACAATGAATGCTGATGTGCTGAGGAAGCCGGAGTGAAGTGGGAGTAAACTGCAGCCCCAGGGAACGTTCATACATAATGTCGGAGAGCAGGAAGATCAAAGTGTGACGTGGTCTTGTTATGCTAAGCACATTCAGACTCTCACTGAGAACGGCCTTATTCAGAAAATAGAGCAAAGGAAAAAAATGAAAGGCTTTTTTTCTTTTCTTTTTTTAAACACAGACAAACTGCTAAGGGACATGAAAGAGTTAATAATCACAAAATGGGGCCGAGCAGCTTCACAGAGAAGGAAATACCATAATAAGCATTTACATTACTAAGAAATAGACCAAAGGAAATGTAACAACCACAAATATTAACAAGGTTTTTTTTTTTGAAAAGCATAGCAACAACTTGGAAATCTTCAAGAAATCTTCAAGTTTTTTTTCTTTACATTGACAGAGAACATTTACATAGACCAGTTACAGTACATGTAGTTACAGCTTTACTCCTTTTGATAAAGGATCAAATGTTCCATCGCTCCCAACACGAGGGAGGGTCCTTGAAACAATCACCACAGCTCAGAATGACTGTCCAGAAGTAGCACCTTTACGTCGCGTGTTACCTGCTGTCTTTTCCAAGTCCTTAAAGCTCGGAATTTCAGTCAGTGCAGAAAAGCTGTGCTACTCATTCACAGCATGAAGGATGGAGAGGGAGGAAGAAATGAAAAAGAGGAGAAAAGGTGAAAGGGGAGCTGCATGGAAGGAAGTGCTGCGCGCAGTTTCCTCAGTGTCCTCCTCTCTCCCGGTTAAGAGGCTTATGAGGGCTGTAATGAGGCCCAGGGGAGTGGTGTCAACATGTTTGACACCCCGACTCACACAGCCCCTGGCAGAGACCTCTTGCTGCCCTCACACACTCACTTTGATCTCACACACACACACACACACACACACACACACGCTGGCAAAAAGAACACACTCCATAATGCTGCAGGCCCGAGGAGAGGAGAGAAACAGGCGGAAGATGGAGGGGGAGAAATGAGGAAATTAATGTTTAAAAGTGGGAAGGGAGGAAAGTTGTGTTACAATCCCCCAGGCAAATGTTCTGCTGTTGAGTTGTGCCTTAACCAAAACTCTCATGTTGACGAGGCGTTGGGTTGCTTCACTTTGAGTCCAAATGTTTACAGTTCATTTAAATGAAGTGAAAAAGGCCAACAGGGACGTCGGGGTGTCTTTTTTGTCTGTCTGAGAGCCACATCAGATTGTCAGTGCAGTAAAAGAGGACAGAGAAATATCCGTTGTTTGCATCTAAAAGCGTCTCTTTGCTCGTCCATTTCTCTGCTTTTAGACTCAGTGTTGAGATGAAGAAATGATGGCACATAGAATAACATTAATAGCGTTAGGGAGCGTCCCTCACCGAGTCTGCTCCGTCTCCAGGCATGTAGCATATGTGTCACACGGCTGCCTTATATTTACAGAACGTGCTCTGCTCTGCCCACCGACCTCACCTACCTCTCCTGGCTCCTTTCTCTTGATTGGCGGCAGGTGACTGGGGGCGAGCTTCCTCTAGTCATGTGGTCCTGGGATTTGGAAGGTCGAAGACAATGGGAGCGTTCATGGGCAGGAAGTTGACAGTGCAGGCTGAGGCGTTGACGAATGTGGTGGTGCCGTCTGTCATCATGCCATAACCTGGGGAGCAGTGGGAGAGATGACGTTTTTAAATAAGCCATGTTTCCAAACCATACGATAGGGAATGTCTCTCTTCACCTGTCATATAGGTGTGCAGAGGTTGAACATTTTTGAGTCTGTTTGATTTTGTTCTGATTTGTTCTCTAAGACAAAATCTGATATTCACTTGTTTCACTTCCTGCCACCCAGATATTGTATGTGCCACTATCAAAATCTATGTGCTAAATGGAAGAATAACATGTCAGTCACTTAGACATCATTTAATTCACAATTAATAATAATAATCACAATTTTACACGCCACTGCCAAAAATGTATTGGCAGAAGCTAATTTCAGATCCTGTTCTCAGATTTTGATATATAATAAAAAAAGAAACTTAACTTTAATACAACTCTTTAATAAACACTGAATTATTTTATTGCTCACTACTAAAATTTATTCTCCCCAAAAGGGACGCAAATCCTAATAAATACTTACAAACATATGACTGAATGATATAGTTAAATCAGAAAAAGTACTGCCAATCACAGTGGACCCCAGGACAAACAGCAACTCTGATGCTTCATCATTATAAATACTCAAAAGTGTGTTTTCCATGTCCACCAAAGTGGTGAATGGCCTGACAATTTTACACACCGCTGCCAATAAATTGCCCACATATGGCAGGACCTAATTTCAGACCTGCTCTCAGACTTAAAAACAAAATGAAATAAAGTTTAAAAAGAGCAAATCTTTCATCGAACCCTTTAATAATTACAAAATTTTAGTGCCTTTTTACTGCTTTAATACTGAAATGTAGTCTCTCCAAATGGGACACATCCGTCCAGTTTTCCTGTCTGCCAAAGTGGTGAATGGCCTGATCATTTCACAGGTGTTAATTTAAGACCCTGCTCTCAGTTTTTGAAATATAATAAAATAAAATAAAAAAGTGCAAAACTTTGATGCAACCTTTTAATAAATACAGAATTTTCAACAGCTTTTTACTGCTTACTATTGATATACAGTCTCCCTAAAAGGGATGCAAATCCTCAGTAAATATTCACCAATATATGATTGAATGATACAGTTAAATCAGAGGAAGTACAGTTTATCACAGTAGACCCCAGGACTAACAATAAGTGTGATGCATCTGATGGGAATCATAATGAAGACATGCAAGCGAGAATCACCAGAGTTATAAGCGCTTAGTATCAAAGCATTTCTTCATCATTTCTAAAATGGCGAGAATCCAGTGTGAGCAAATGTACTGTATGCATGAGAGTGTGACACTAACACCACTACAGTTAAAAAATCTCTGCTTCAAAGGCACTTTGGATCAACGTTTCTTCCAAATGGCAGATGTAAAAGTGTTACCATTTTGTCAAGCATAAGTTAACTACCATCTCTCAGAAAGTACTTTGCACTATCAGTGATTTTTTAAGTGTAGGTGCCACTTTCGCCATCTCTTGGAAGCGAACAGATGTCTGTGTTGGTCCTTTCAGATTTGGAATACATGAATACAAAAATTTTCTCCCAGAGTCCTCACATTAATGAAGAGAGCAGCTCTCAGCCTATTTTTCCTTTTATAAAATCTGATCTAGTTTCTAATCTGGTTCTCTCTGATGGGGGGCCGCAGCTCCAGGGGCTCCGCGGTGACCTGATAACCCCGAAAAAGCAATCCTCAGTCCAGGGAGACGGCCTCTCTGCCCTGGCTGGCCTGGATGAAATGCTGATAGGGATGAGGCAGCACAGCTGTTCTCTAATATACAATTAAATCATTTTCTTCCGGGAAACAGTATCTCCATATTCTCTAAGGTTACGTGGAATTGAATTTTCTCAGTCAATTTAATTACTTAAAAATATTCAGTTTAAGGGGAATATAATACTATAATCTAAACGACATGGTTTTGGTCTATTTGTGCTACATCTTCATGTGGTTGGCTGATTTATATGATAAATGTTAAGGTGTTAGGATATGTGAGAAAAATGTAGACACACTGATGTAGCGGCTGGTGGAAATGTGTGTAAACTAACTGCCACCTTCAGAATGTGATAAGGTAGAGGTCCTTCTTTAGTTTGATGCTAAATTTTATATTGCATCCCATGAATTCAGATCATTAGGATTTATGTGAGTCTGAAAATGCATAAACTGGAAATAAAACTAGAACCACCTTGCGATGGTTTGCATCCGCACGAGTCATTTTGCGCTTACAGTTTACATCCATGTCTGTGAAATGTGGATGCTTCACACACATCTTTCCCCCAACAGCACAGAGGAGTTACACAATCAGCACAGTTTCAAGGTGGGCACATAAGATTATTGTCAACAATTCAATATCTGACCAAATGTCTTCCCTTTGGTTAAAATTATGATGTAGAATAATGGCCAGAGAGTGTTTTTGTAGGACATTATAATGTCACAGTGAAGTTGACCTTTGACCTTTTTGCATATAAAAAGTCATCACTTCATCACTTATTTAAACAAAAAAAAAGGGAAAAATATGGAGGTGTCTGTTATTTATAGGATATTATGCAATGGTTTTATTGGTCCAGGGCCACCTGGACCAATAGGACAGTATGCGGCCCATGAACTACTATGATATACAGTGTCAAAAACATTGTGTATGTATACTAACATTTGGAAATCCACATGCTTTGAATGACTGTGGATTATCATGAGCCTCTGTTGTAATGGCAGTATTATGTGTGTATTAGAGCTGTCAGTCTTCCCCTATAGTCCCATCTGAATTTCATTCCTTACTTTTTTTTAATATTTGAATTATTTTCAATCTTTTAATGCTCAAATTTAGCCTATTATTGATATGAACAGTACTACGCACTGGGGATGTACGATAATATCAGCATTTATTCATTGGCATCTGCCTATATTGTGCTTAAAATGAACTATCAGAAAACATGCTTTATCTTAACTTGCACAATGAATAATTATTACTTACATTGAAAAGCATTCGATTTCATTTCTCCATCTGCTGGTAGTCCATCACATAAGAGTATGCATGCATAATATGATGTTTATTCCACTACAGAAGAGACTTGATGATCACTAAAATTAGGTAGGGAAAAAATGGTTATATCCATACTGATATTGGTTATCGGACAAATGAGTTGTTACATATCGGCATATTGGATATCAGCAAAAAATCCAATATTGTGTATGCTTACTATGCACCCATACTCTCTATGCACAGGTGTAAGCATTGCCAATTCCACTGTCAGTGTGTGGTTGTTGTATCTTCTGTCCACTAGAGGGCATTTGCAGACGCAGCATTGATTCGCATTAAAAACAACCAGTTTTGTTGTTTGTTGGTGATGAACAGTACCCTGGAAATCCAGAGTTCTCCCTAGAGCACAATTTGAATTTGCTCAGCGAGTCACTCTGGCAATCAGTAATGATGCTCATTACCCATGCCCTTGGAGCCAAGCTGCACCAATCACATCGGTGTATCTGATATAGGCGGGCCAGAGGCGAGCTAAACAGATGACAACAGCGCAGAAACGACGAAGTCCGGAATCAGTTAGTAAACATTGCAAGATGGATACGGAAGAACACCAGTTGTTTGAAACGGCTTTGGCAGCTACAGTGAACAAGTTTTTTTCTCTAAAAGAGGAACAGAAGATGGCACTCAAATCTTTCCTTTGCAAGAAGGACGTTTTTGCTGTTTTGCCGACCGGATACGGCAAGAGTCTAATCTACCAGTTAGCTTCGCTGGTAGCGCTCTGGATACATGACCCTGTGTATTGTGCTGATTGGTCGTAGTGTTATCCAATTGCGTGCAGTGATATTTTCAAATGCATGCTTGGTGCCGCTCCTCAAGTTGGGCCATTTGCATTACTCATAGCCAGACCCTAAATCTTCCTAGATTTGGGTCTGGATTTCCAGGCTAGTTGAACAGGGGTCTGCAGCTTGGCAGGTGTCTCGCTTAGGTAACACGCCATCCATCCCCCAATGACAAAGTCAGCTCATAGGCATTCAGCTACTAGGTGACTTTGGAAACACTGACACGATACTTATGAAACGTACAAATATAACGTATCCGTGGCAGAAACATACAATGTCAGCATTTTTCTCTGGTGACTGGGCTTAGATATGCTAACGTTAGGTTATGCATTTATGACATTTTTTTTTAAAAATGTACATTCGAATAGTAATTTAGCCATTCAATTTGTATACTTTTTTTCTATTTAATATATAGTTGACGATTCATTTCAACTGCCCTTGTGTATGTGTGTGTACTTTTAAGTGTTTAATTAGCACATAGACGTACCTTCGTGAATGTGTCCAAACACATGTAATTTGGGCTGGACTCTCCTCTGGACTGTGTTGAGCAGCTCCATGCACCCAACACGCTGCATCTTCTTTGGGACCCAGTCCAGGAAACCTGCACACAGTGACAAGCAAATCAAACACACCTTAAGCTCACACTAAACACACTTCTTCTCACAGAGCCAGCTAATAGCACCAGGTCACATACAGTATGAAGAGCTTTAGCCCAAAATGAAATAATGAAGTGGTGAAATGGTAGGTGGGCTAAACTTTTCCACTGTCTAATACTGTCTGCTTTGTGACATTCTATGTTTGCTACTATAATGTGGAGATGGACAGTATCAGTATTGGCTCCAATGTAGTCAGTTGAGGCTGCTGCGAAGAGGTGGGGAGGCAGTGAGGAACACAACAATGCCATCAACCATGTGCCGTGGCTCCAATGTATTACAGGAAACATGTAACTACTGTAAACTCATTCCACAATGTAATCTTAACATTCAACTGTGGTGCGACCAAGTCACTGTTACACAAGTCACGGATAAGTCGCAAGTCTTTGCACTGTAGTCCCGAGTCAAGACAGGCAAGTCCTGGGTCAAGTCTCAAGCCAAGACAGGCAAGTTCTCATTCAAGTCCCAATTCAAGACAAGCAAGTCCCCAGTCAAATCCCAAGTCAAGACTGACAAGTCCTGAGTCAAATCCCAAGTCAAGAAAGGTAAGTTCTGGGTCAAGTCCCAAGTCAAGACTAGCAAGTGCCGAGTCAATTCCCAAGTTAAGACAGGCAAGTCCAGAGTCAAGTCCCAAATCAAAACAGGCAAGTCCCAAGTCAAGACAGGCAAGTCCCGAGTCAAGACAGGCAAGTCCTGAGTCAAGTCTCGAGTTAGACAAGCAACTTCTGAATCAAGTTCCAAGTCAAGACTGGCAAGTGCTGAGTCAAGTTCCAAGTCGAGACAGGCAAGCTCGGAATAAGGTCCCGAGTCAAGACTGGCAAGTCCCAAGTCAAGTCTCAAATCAAAATAAGGAAGTCGCGTGTCAAGTCCCAAGTCAAGTCCCAAATCAAAATAAGCAAGTCACGTGTCAAGTCCCAAGTCAAGTCCCAAATCAAAATAAGCAAGTCGCGTGTCAAGTTCCAAGTCAAAACAGAAAAGTCCCAAATAAAGTCTCAATCTAAGATGGGTAAGTTCCAAGTCAAGTCCGACGTCAGGCCTGACTAGTTCTGAGTCAAATCCAGAGTCAAGACGGGCAAGTCCTGAGTTATGTTAAAAGTCCTAAACGTTTGATTTTCAAGTCCTAAAAAAGTCATTATGTACTCTTCAGCAATGTAATGTCGATTTAAGAACAATTTAAAAACATTTGAAATGTAAAAAAAAGATTGCTTTATAAAATTTGTATTTATTTGTTATCAAGTTTGTTAAAACAAGTACAACCGAACTTAATTAAAAAAGAAGTTGTGCTGACATTGCACACTCAATAGAGCAAAATCTGTCCTGTCTTCTTGTATAATGTAAATGTCAATTTTGTAAATAAGTAAATAGAATTCTTTGATGTTGTATACAGCATCTCTGACCATGACATTCTTTACAATCTTTGGGCTTGGGGGAAATGTGAAAAGTCCAAGTGAAATCACAAGTCATTGGTGTAAAAGTACAAGTCAAGTTGCAAGTCTTTTTTGATTTTGTCAAGTCATGTGACTCCGGTCCACACCTTTGCCATTCAAATTTATAATAAAACAGTTTACATTAATGCCCTAAAATGTGGATACATAAAGGAAAAAATACTAATTTATTCAAACAATGGTCCATTATTTTGGAAAGCATGTTGTGGTTCTTTTTTAGGTTCCCACCTGATGGCCCCAATGACATGTTAGTTATCACTGCTCACTGGTCTGTATACTGTAGTTAAGCCTTGCCATAATAGCTTATTATAGGGCTTCAGAGGTTATTCACTGAGTGCTGATCCTTTCTCTAGAGCACAAACTTCTTGTGTTTATTTGAATGAATTATATAGTTTCTAAATCTATTTTTTATCAGTCATATTTGGCTGTTATTTAATGGGAACAAAACAATGTCACGTTTAACCCTTATGTTTTGATATAAACTGGCAGTAATGATCCTATGCGGATCATTTCAGTATTTCATTTAACTGTGTGTGATGATAGTTGGGTTGATTTTCTGCATTTCCGTGGCTGAATGTGTCTCCAAGGTTATAAATTTCATCTCCCTTCAAAAGACGATCCATCACATTTTAGAACGCAGCTCTCCATTTCAGACTTCTTGTCTAATGGCAAACTGCACACCGCAGCACAAAAAAAAAGACTCTTAGAAAGCAGCCATAGAAAATAAAGATCAATCACAGCCACACACAGATGCAGACTTCACAGTGTGTGTGACAAGGATGAAGCATGGAGTGTATATGATTTAGTGGCTGCTCTGTGAGGAGGGATGCTGCTGATGCTGAGTCAATAAAAGCATCAAGTCGGAGAAATAAAATGAGTGAGGAGCTCGTGCCTCCATCTTCCCTGCCTTCTGTCGCTCTGCTCAGACAGGAATAAGAAAGTAAACACAGGGAAAGGAGAGAAATAAAGTGAACAAAGAACAAATTACCAAGTGAGGAAAGAAACGGGTTTGGACAAATTTATCAAGTTATTGTTTGTTTTATTTTTTTTATCTTCTAATTTTTAATAAAACGCCAGAAAATTGTTTCAAGTCTCAATCATGTCTCAAGTCTTTAAGGATAAGTCCAACTTAAATTTTGTGATTTTAGGGAAGTGTCAAGTTCCTAGTTTTTGAGAGCAAGTCCAAGTCAAGTCTCAGAAATTTAGGGGCAAGTCAAGTCTCTACTCTTTAGGGCATGTCCAACTCAAAACTCATGATTTAAGAGGCAAGTCAGTGTCCGGTCTTTAAGGGCCCAGGCCAAGTCTCAAGTCTCTAACAGTAAGTCCAAACCAAGTCTCATAATTTTAGGGGCAAGCCAAGTGTCATTTTTTTAAGGACAAGTCCAAGTCAAGGTTAATGATTTTAGGAGCAAGTCCAGTTTCTAGTATTTAGTATTTGACTTCGTTTTGTAAAAGCCAAATAGCAAAAACCCAAGATTTCACTGAATGCCTGGTAGCAAATAGCAAATCAAAGTGTCTCTATTTTAGTGAAAGGTACATACTTCATCAGCTGTTTGCCCTCAAGCCTCAAGTCAAGTCTTTAATTTTCATGTAAGCAAAGTCTCAATGGAGATGAGTTAAAGTAAAGTCCTTACTCCAACATTTTTGCAACTCGAGTCACAGCCCTAAATCACTGTAGTTTCAATATGGATGGATCATTACAGATCAAATTTTTCCAATTTTGAACAGTAGTTCAACAAGTCTGAATTAGCTGCCTAGCCCCAGTCCAAAACCTTACATACAAAGGTTTGTGGCCATATGCTTGCAGGTGTTGAACTGTGACAAGTGAGAAGTAGCAAGTCTCATGGCTTGGTAGCTTTCAGCAAGTCCTCAGCGGGGCAAAAGAAAAGACCGTCTTGGGATGATTTTAAAATTCTTTATACATTTTTATTTATTTTTTACTACCAAACAAAGTGCTAAAAATCTCACTCAAGGCAAAGTTAATGGACCCTCTCACACTCAACACAGACATAAAAACTTCCATGTTCTCAGCTGGCAGTGAATCAGTCATTCCGGTAAAGTAATACAGACTGACTTCTTTGTCCTCTAAATGTATCTACCTGTAAAAAACACACTTTTAGTATCAGTTTAGGTATAAAACGCCTTAAAACTGTAAGTGTATTCTTTACAAGCCTTGGGAGACAGTGGAAGTGAAGTGAGAAGTTACGAGGGCTCTTTGTGTCTCGGGGTATTTTGCTCTAATGTGCCGCTTGTTTCAAAGCAGCTGCTGCTTTGGGCACTGAGCCTGTTTTCCTCTTTTTGTCTCACTTTCTTTCTCTCTCTGCTGTTAACTTGTTCCTCACAGCCAGATAAAGAGGCCATATTTTTCCTCTCTAGCTCCCGATCTGCCGCTTTATCGCGCCTCATAAAAGACGGGAGCTTTTGCTGCAGTGCGAAACAACGTCTCGTTCACACTCCGTTTTCCGTCACCTTCTTGGCCATCATTCTTTTCTCACTCTTTTAAAAAATATTTCAAAAAAGGATGTCTTTTCTTGACCTCTTGCGCTTTAAAGAATCCACTTAATCGTCCACACTTTTGTCCTCCATCCCCTTTTTTCTTTATGCTTCTTTCTTTCTCATGCCTTTCCCTCCAGTCTTGCTCTGAGTCTGTGTGTGTGTGTGTGTGTGTGTGTGTGTGTGTGTGTGTGTCTGTGTGTGTGTGTCTCATGCATTAGTAGCCTGCTGTAGCTGCTCCATATGCCGGTGGCTTACGAGCAGATAGCTGGAGACACTTCGCTAAGCTGAATGGAAAATAAACGGCCGTGTTCGCAGCCGAGACGCAGGCACAGAAATCAATCACACACACTCGTCTGAGCACCACAGCTGCAGCGGGAGATGAGGTGTGAAAGTGTGTGTGTTAGAGTGAGAGTCAGACAGAGAGAGAGAGGGAGAGGAGTGTGTGTGTGTGTGTGTGTGTGTGTGTGTGTACAAGCGTCTGCATGTGTTTCTTTGTGTGAGACAGAGACGTGCGTACAGGATGTCAGTTAGCTTGTGAGCCGGCGTCTGTGTTTGTTCAAACTCTTGCTGTGTTTGTGTGGATGAAAAGTGCGTAGAGGCTGAAAGGTGATCAGTAAGAGAGCTAATGATCTCCTCTAAAGATAAAGTGTGTTTTCAGGCCAAGCAGGATGAGCTGACTGGACTGTGAGTCACAGCTTTGATTACCTTCACCCTTTATTCATCCACTCAATACGACAGTGATTCATCAGCGCCACTTCCTCTGCTCTCTTTCATTCGAGAAGGAAAATAAAGCATTCACAGACAGTGTGCTCGTGGTGTGTAAAAGCTGTAGAGAGATGTGCACAGGTACCTGTGGTATGAATATGTACGTGTTTATTCACATACTTCCAGGACCACTGACGTCAAGTCCTCTGGAACATGGTAACAACAATTTCACCAGTTAAAGTCCAGCTGGGAACCTTAGCTTGTCATCATCTCCCTGTCATCCCCAGGTCCACCTACAGAAACTCCTGGGCCCTTGAAAATGGCCACTAAATGGGTCCTCCCTGTATTTGCTTTACTCATGTTAAGGCATACATATAGACTTTGTCAGTGATGGGGGCTACATATGCATTTTCATCCTCTTTGTCACAGGTAATAGACCTGGTGGATCCTTCACTGATGCTAGCAACCTCTTGGGTAGAAGAGTTAGCAGTGTTGGGCAGTAACTTTCTAATTTAATTTCAGTAATACTACTACAGTTACCCCCAAAACAAATATGTCATTACAATCTTAGTTTTGTTGTCAGCCTCCTACGGATTTGAAATTCAACAATCAACCACGTCAGTGGATTATTTTCATGATTATCGTGCATGCACGTCAGTAAGCAGCAAGCTAGTTTGAAAGATGGTGAATATATTCCTATTCCCTCCCGAGGGAAGATGACAACAACGTTGCTCCAGGTAGTGGTACTAAGACTCTTTACACTGCCAAAAACACACCCTCAAACCTCCTGAAACATTGACTACCACAGCACAACAGTGTAAAGCTCTAGGAAATACACCACATCAAAGATGAGTCTTCTGCGGCCATGGGATAAGTAGGTAAAGCTATAACTGGAGCAACTACACTGCGGAGGCTGTGGCTCAGAGGTAGAACAGGTCATCCACCAATCAGAAAGGTCAGCGGTTCAATCCCCAGCTCCTCCAATCTGCATGTCACTATCCTTGAGCAAGATACTGAACCCCAAATTGATGCTTCCACCGGTGTGTGAGCGTGTTAAAAACTGAGTAGAAGGTGGCACCTTGTATGGTAGCCTCGGCCACCAGTGTATGAATGTGTGTGTGAATGGGTGAATGTGACTCGTAGTGTAAAAAGCGCTTTGACTATGACTAGAATGGTGCTAAAGTAAAGTAAAATAAACCTCTTACCAATTTTCAGTAGAGGGGGTTTTAATTTTGAAACAGGCTACATTTTATGAAAGCAACAATAAATACTGTACAATGTTTATTTTTATTTTCATTGAATTTTAATTGTTACGGTCAATATTGGTATAATATCGGTTTGAAATAAAATTTGGTTATCGTTGCTTGTATTTAGGATGAGCGTACTTATTACTTACTTATTTACTATTTACTATTTACTAAAAAAATACAAAACATGGTGGGCACTTAATGCCAGTATTTTCAGACTCAATATATGCGCATGTGACTAAATAAATAAATAAAGGGAGCTGAGGGCCAGATTTACTGCAGCTTTTGGGCATGTTTTTCAGGCACAGATGTGACGCATTCTGCCCCGAACACATGTGGTGTATTAATCACACAGATGCAGCAGGCAGGAGTCTCAGATTGTGTTTCATTTGTTCAGGTGCATATTCATCCTCGTTGCATATGCATTTAAGGGAGGATCTTGCAAATCATAGTAGGAGACATGTTACAGTAACAGAGGTTAATTATGTGTTCTGCTGGATTAACTGAGGTCAAGACCGGGTGTGAACCAGCACAGATGGAAGTTCCAGGAAGGTTGTAGTGGTGAAAAGAAACAATTTAATATAGGATTGTATATTACTGGAAACCAATTATCAAATTAGGCTATAATTAAAGAATACAATATCTGTAGGGCAAATGAGAAGTGGACATTTGAATTTGAACTTAACCATCAAATTACTACGGGCTTGCATCTTGCATTTACCTTGCATTTACCTTGATATTACTATCCATATTACTGTAACACTATCTCTACCTCCACCTGCTTCCCCATCTCTCTTTCTTTCTCCATGAGTTGCAGTGGCCTATGTATTCATATTTAGAGAGAATATAATCTGATTTTATGACTAACAACGGTTTTTCTCAGTTGGAGTTCAGCCATGACTGAAGTAAATGATCACTGCATTATAATTTCCTTTCACAGTTCAGTGATCTACACATATATACAGTATGTGCACCTTTGATATATGTTGGAGCGTGTGTGTGTGTGTGTGTGTGTGTGTGTGTGTGTGTGTGTGTGTGAGTGCGTGTGTGTGTGTGGGTGCGCGAGTGTGTGCGTCTCTGTGTGTGTGCTGTAATGTATGTCTTACCCAGTGGGGGGCAGTGTGTGACCAGGATGTCTGTGTTGTCGGGGATCTGGTTCCACTTGTCCAGCAGAGCCTGACCCCGTGGCAGGTTGAAGCCCCAGCCATAGTACCAGGGCTGCCTGCGCGCATGCACACACACACACACACACACACACAGAAAGGAAGAAAGAAAAACAGACAGTTTGGTTACTACACTTGTTAGAGGTATAGACAGCATCATGTGGGATGTGTAATATGAATCTTTTAAATCAAGCCGAACACTTCACTCTGTCTTTTATCCTGGCTGTTAACCTTTACATTAATAATATCGCCCATGATGATTGATAGGATTTGCGAGTAACATATGAACTTTTCACATTCTCCTCACACGTGTAACAGCAGCCACAATGAAAACACATAACCAGGGATCAAATCATATCACACATCCTGCAACATTGATAACTACAGTGCAATGACGTTTACATGCACAAATATTTCATTTTTTGCCTTTATACTAAAAAAGACTATATTCCTACTTAACAATTTACATGGCTAATAAAAATGAATATTCTACTAATATCCCCATTTACGTGCAGCCATACCTACTCTGATTAATGTGCCCCAACATGTCATTTATTACGTCACAATATAGAAAAGTGGAATGGCTGTCGCTTGTGTCATTTTGCTTCTTTGCAAAATTTTCCACAGGTGGTGGACTTGTTGGATTGTGCAAACTCAGCTTCCCTCTTTAATTCCTTCAATTAATTCCTCCCTGAAAAAGGTCAGTGTTCCAAAAACCTGTTAATTTCCAAGTGTTTCATTATGTTTTAAAAAAGGTGTGCTTCTTCTGACTAGCAATTTGACTCAGTATATGTCAATAAGAGCCAAAGCATACTAACTAAAATTACCACCTTGCGGTTGTATACCTCCACAAACCCTTCAAGTTGCAGTTGAAGTTTACATCCATGTCTGTGGAAACACTGATGCTTCACACACATCTTCTCCCCGGCAGCACAGAAGATCTGTACAATCAGCACAGTTTCAGGGTGGACACCCAAGATTAGAGTCACCAATTCAGTATCTGACCAAATTCTGAGATATGGCATTGAGTAATGGCCATAAACACTGTTTTTGCAGAACATTATGATGTCACAGTGAAGCTGACCTTTGAAATTTTTGATATAAAATGTCATCACTTTATCATTCTATCATATTAGACATTTGTACAAAATTTTGGCATTATTAGTGTAACAATTCTTGAATTATGACCCAAAATATGCTTTGTGAGGTAACACTAACCTTGACCTTTAACCTTTGACCACCAAATTGTAATCAGTTCATTCTTGAGTCCAAGTGGACATTTGTGCCAAATATGAGGATATTTCCTCCTGGTGTTCTAGAGATACCACGGTTACAAGAATGCGATGGACAAGGTCATTGTGACCTTGACCTTTGACCAAATTCTTATCAAGTCATCCTTGACTCAAAGTGGATGTTTGTGCCAAATTTTGGAAATTCTCTCAAGATGTTCTTGAGAGGTTGCATTCACAAGAACGAGAAAGATGCAAGGTCATGCTGACCTTGACTTCTGACCTTTTGCCACTAAAATCTAATCAGTTCATCCTTGAGTCTGAGGAAACGTTTGTGCAGAATTTGAAGAAAAAGAAATCCCTTAAGGCCTTCTTGAGATACTGAGTAGTGAAATAACTGCAACATCATTGTAATGGTATCTTGTAAACCCATGAGGGCTGGACACATGTAAGTGTGCATGACACAAAGTAAAAAATCAAAGCAAATCAATCAAATAGTGTATTCACAAGAATGAGACAGATGAGGTCACAATGACCTTGAACGCTGACCTATGACCCCTAAAATCTAGTCAGTTCATCCTTGAGTCCAAGTGGTCACTTGTGCTAATTTTTGAAATTTCCTCAAGGCGTTTTTGAGATATTGGCCTCTAGTTTCCTGGCACGGCGCAGGGTGGCGAACCCCGCGCAGAGCTAGTTTTGAGCAGCGCAACCCGAGGCGCGCTCAGTTTGGTTGTGTGGCAGACCGAGGTGTGCTGAGATGGGTGTGGCGGCGCAGCAGGGGGAGGTGTCGACAGATCCAGCTTGGCGCAGTGACAGTTTCGTGCCAAAAGGCTTTGCCGAAGGTGCGCTAAAAGCTCGCCAGCTGAAACCAGGTCTACTGTCAACTCAGGCGGAGCGCAGCC
>NC_065528.1:3350395-3368776 GCF_006386435.1 Epinephelus moara | reverse complement strand
AGTAAACTCTCATTACGCCTTCACGCGGCGCATTTAAGGGCGAGGAGAGGGGCTCATTTGATTGGTGTGATGTGTGTAAAACCCACTCCACTCCTTCTCTCCTCCCTCTTTCCGACATGCGCAGGTAGGAGGGACAGAGGTGGGAAAGAGGAGTAGCTGCGCCAGGCGCACGGTGTGCCAAACTTGCAAAATCCGCCTGACCACACCCAGTACCTACCGTCTCGCCCGGTCTGCGAAACTAGAGGTCATTGTGTTTACAAGAATGGAACAAATGGACGGACGGGCAACCCAAGAACAGCCACAGCTATCCTCAGCATGGAGGCATAAAAATGGTCCCCAGCTGTACAGTATAAAGAGCTTTATTCATTTAATGTAAACTATATACAGACATTTAAATCACAGTCTAACACTGACATTGAACAAACACACAGCAAAGATGTGATGCTCCAAAATGTTTAAATACTTTCTGCTGAACCTGGATGTTGATTAGGGCAATGTAATCCATGTGAGGGGTGAACCATTAATAATTTGGAAAACTGTATGGCTTGTGCACTTTGAAGAAGTTGACAATGTCGAACTTTTGCTGACACTGTTGAATCAACCGAACAGTTTTTGACAAGGGTCTAATACAGGGATACTCAGCTTGCTAACCCCGGGGGCCACTTTTGCAAAATGACAGAAGGCCTGGGGCCAGCTAATAAATAAAGATAATTAACATATAAATAATCAGCACAGACCTCTGTAGGGGGGTCCAGGAAATCCTCCACTGGCACTTTTTTATGATAATCAAGCTCTGGATTATTAAGCTCTGGAACCTCCAGATTTGGCCCGTGGGCCGCAAGTTAAGTATCACTGGTCTAAATTAGCATGTGCAACTTTTCTCCCTGTGTCAGTGTGGGTTTTATCCAGATCTTCTGGCTCCTCCCTACAGTCCAAAGACATGCAGGTTATGGAATCTAAATTGACCATAGGTGTGCATGTGAGCACGAGTGGATGGGTGTCTCTAAAGCCTCATTTCCACTGCATGGTTCCATTTGACTCTACTCGACTCTCTTTTGGTACCAGGTCCTTATCTCGTTTTTGTTCTCTCTATTTTGTTTGTGCAGGATGTCCTGTTTTGCATAAGTTCAATTCTTATTGACAAGTCAGTGGCCTGCAGTGTTTTCATTCCACCTTCGAAGGTCAGCTCAGCTCATTTGGACCGAGGTGGTACCAAAAAACAGGTACCAGAGGTGGGACAACATAATTATTTTACTAGTCACAAGTAAGTCACAAGTCTTTGCACTGAAGTCCAGAGTCATGTTCCAAGTCAAGACTGACAAGCACTAAGTCAAGACTCATAATGTGCAATGCAAATGTAATGCCATTTTAAAAAAAAGTGCAACTGAACTTCATCAGAAAAGAGCAGTGCTGACATTGCACTTTTATAGCATGTAACATTATTAACCAGTACCACAACAAAATGAGTTCTGTAAGTTCCTGTCTTGTCTTTGCTTGTCGAATAATGTAAATGTAAACAATGTAAAATAGTAAATAGAATACTTCAATGTTGTACATGACACTGACAAATTTAACATACTTTATATTCTTTGGGCTTGAGGGATGGTAAGAATACTGAGCCAAATGGCTCAAGTCCAAGTGTCATTGTTGTTAAAGTCGAGTTACAAGACTTTTTTGATTTAGTCAAGTTGAGGAATGGCATTTTTGACTTTTTTGTGTGTCTAAGTTGTGTGACTCTAGTCCACACCTCTGCCAGGTATTATGTAGGCTACAACTTTGAGGAGAGCCTTGTCGTATGCAGCCTATGTGTCAACCCTGTGGTTGTCTGGTGACCAATGTCAGCTGGGACCCCCCATAGGATAAGCAGTTACAGATAATGGATGTATATTTAGCTTTTTGGCACCAGCAGTAAATACCTGGCCTCTTTCTAGGCTGTCTTCTGTTGCCTTAAAACCCCATTTTTGAATTTTGTGTTCCTTTTCCTAACAGGACATCACAGCATATCATGGTAAAAAAAAACATAAGGAACACAAGACGGAGAGCAAAGATCATAACTCCAGCTGACCTCACACTGCATCCCACGCAAACAAAACTGTCAGTCTGCTACCTTTTAGTGTCTAACCATGTGGTATGACCTTCAACATGAAAAGCTGCCAGGGGGCTTATGAAGAGCAGTCATCTAGTGGGGGATGAGGGGAGGAATCAAAATGATCACTGGGGGGGGCAGCAGAAAGCTACATTAAACATCTCCTTGATCACAGTCAGCCCTGGAACACTCCAAGACAGGAAGAAGACGGAAGAAAAGGGGAGAAATGAGAAAAGAAGAGAAGAAGAGGAGAGCCTTGATGGCTGGGGCTCGTGTCCCTTTACTTTGATAACAGACGCCTCGGCCGTGAGTGACGGAGAAGAAATTAACATGTCACTTACAATCTGTACTCCGATCCATCTTCTTCTCCAAGACGCTGCACGTGTATGAGTGTGTGTGTACGCAACCGTAGGCGACGACGTCCGCCACCACCGCGCAAACGGCTTTTTTTAAATTGCCGAGTGCAGTCACTCGAAACGCCAACTTTATCGCTGTGGCCGCTGCCCGACGTGTCTGTGCTCAGTGGAACATCAGATGAGGATTTTTTAGAATAATTTCCGGAGCGTGTGTGTGTGCGTGTGTGTTTCTGACATGCTTGGGGACTTCACAGACAGATGGGGAGACAGAAAGACAGGCCTGAAGATAGGAAGAAATACCTGTCACACACTCACTGTCTCCTTGTCCTTCTCTCTAATTAAGAAAGCTAAAAATGGTGACTCCAGGTCACCTGCGCAGGGAGGGCTGGTCAAGCACATGTGCCAGTGCATCATGGGAAATCACGTCCTATTTCAGAGTCCATGCATTAAAATTCCATCACATCCTGAACATCAGAGACTAAACATTTCTGACGAATGATCTGATGCTGCCCATGAACACAATTTCAATAATTTACACTGCGAATATTAAAACATTTAGACTGGCCTTAGCATATTAATAGGGCCTGTGGAATGTAATATTCATCTCCATCTTCACATGGACATCTCAATTAAAATGAAATGAGCTCGGCGATGCGGTTGATGCTCCTGATTCTCACAGTGTGAATGGAGGGATGAAGACAGCAAAGGATGAGAGGAGATGGATTTCCTTCGTTAACGACCAATGGACGGTGATTCATATTTATATATATTTATATATACAGTATATATAATAGATAACATAACAGAGTCATAGAGAAGCAAAGAGAAACATTCATGAAGATGGAGAGAACAAGGGAGATGCTTAGATGGATAGATAGAGCAGTTCAAGTCAGCATAAAGGACGATAGTGTAGTTTTGCATGTTTTATTAACTACAAATCATGTTCAGTATACATTTTTCACTACTATTTTCCAAAGTATAGTCAGTATTTAGATTGATCTCTTTTCTTTCAAACCCTTTACTTGCATTCTTTCTCCACCAGTCGACATTGGTTTGTTTTAACTATATGCTCGGGACCTTTCCCTGACCTTGACTTTGACCACAAGCTTTTCCTATTAAGATTTGCCTAAACTTTAAGAAGTACTTCACTGCTGGAAAGATGGCCTCTTAACAAAACTGGTCTGTCTATGCAGTAGAAAGATGCAAATACTTCTGATACTGGTGCTACACCACCAGAGAAAAAAGAGAAAAAAGACACTTTTGCTCAAGAGCGAGAATACCTACATCTACAGAACGCACTGCACCACACCAGACCAATGAACGCTTCCGCTGGTGAGTGAGTCATGCGAACGTGTCTGTTTGGAATAATTACAATGATTATAATTAATTGTATTACAATTACACAGTAAGCTAAAACGTGTTTTTAAAAACATTTGACGTGAGAAATAGGCAGTAATAGAATCTTAGTTTATATTTGATCAGTGCTGTTTAGTTTTACCTATAGTAACAAAAGGGATGAGCGAATACACCATTATCTGTATCTGTTTAACCACCTAAATTATCTGTATCTGGAGTTTGGACTGAAAGTGGGTGGGGTTTAAATTAAAAGTGGGTGGGACCTATAACATGCCATGTCACAAAGCTCAACTGATTAAACTTTATCAACTCAACTTCACAGCACTTCACTGAAATCCCACCGCTGACTAGTGTTTTGGAGGTGTAACTGCAGAGTGGCGCAAGAAGACCACTGCACAAGTATAAACACTCACAATAGCGTAGGTTTTGCAAAGAGCTGACACACAAGTATAAATCCTGCTTTAAACAGCAGCACAATATACACAAATTATGATAAAGTCAAATCAACACTTTAAACAAAAACTCCAACTACATGACCATGTTGTTCAAAGTTATGTGACCTTTGCATTGTACTGCAGTTCAGTACAACCAGGGACTGTTTACTCTGAGGTGGTGCATTTAATGATGTGCCGCCATCCCACATGTGTGAGGGAAAATTTTAGTTGTCAGAAAATTAAACCTAGAAGAGGAAAACACTGAAGTTGTTTTGTAGTACAAAAACTTGGTTATACTCAGACGGTTGTTCTGTGTGTCTGAGCATTCTTAAACGCACAGTGTTTAGGAATCAATCTAAAAGCTGATGATAATCTTTGGAATATGGTTGGCAATAATGTTAAGAAAACGATATCCGTAGTGAATGGGATAAAACAGTCATAACCACCGATATAGTCCCTTAACGCATGCACAAGCAATCTGTGACTGATCAGTGTTGCTTTTGAGTTCCTGTCAAAACTTCTAAAAATACACTTTCAAATTATAAACTTTCTTTTTAATCTCTTTGGAGGCTGTGTATCCGATTTCGGAAAGAAAAAAACCCTCCAGTTTGTCATGCAGTATACCTAAAACAGTGATGATCCAGTCTATCATTGTGTCAGCCAAGGATTACAGTATCCTTTATAAAGTAGCGCAGCTGCTTTAATTTGGTGACATCAATCATTCTGTAAGAGAAGGCGCCGCTCTTTGTCAAATGGTTTATATCTCATTTTGCAGCAAACCTCCTCTTGGTGTCCAGCGTGCCAGGAAAACGTCTCCATGCCGACTGTAGGCGTCTCCATCACAGTTGCTAAAAAGAGATTATCTCTCGCAAGGAATTGACCGTAGCTTCCCTCCGTGAGAGACCCACTCCTGTGTTTGCTGAGCAAACCCGAGACTAACTGAATGTAATTCCACGGATAATATCCCTGCTTCAGAATATGATGTTTTTATCAGGTAAGGGATTACAATGGTACAAGTGATTTGTGTTAACGTAGAGGAGGAGAAGCGGGCGAGGCGTGGAGAATATTAAAGATTCTGTTAATGTGCTGGGCTGGTATTTGTTATGGGTTTTAAAAAAAGGAGAAAACAGATGTTTGTGTTAGAGTACTCAATCCCTCGGCACATCTTCAGGCAACACTGTGGGAGAAAAACAACAGCGTTCAAACCATTACTTTCATTTCACACACACACACACACACCCACACACTGAGAGTTACAGCTTCACCTCTCTTTAGGACATGAGAAAAAGTCAAACTTTACACTTAATCTAAAATGCAGTTAAGGATTTAACACAAACAGGGCAATGCACAGCTCTTTGCTTAAGTTTCTGAGCTTGCATGTATCACTGCGTGTGTATTTGTGTGTCTTACTAACGGAGGCCCACTGATATCACTGGAGTAAGTCCATGAATCATTGAATGCCGAGGGCTGCCAAGCACCCATGCCTGCCTCTCTCTCCTCTCTGTTTCCCCTCATTCTCTCTCTTCTTCATCTCTCCCCCTCATCACATCTCTCTGTCCTCTCCTCCTCCTTCCCTCTCGGTCTCCTCTTGACACATTACTCCATCTCTCTCTTGCTCTTCCTCTTCAGTTCTCCCCCTCACTCTCCTCGTTAGTGGGGGAACGACCTGCTGCCAGGAGAGCAGCCTGCTCTCTGAGAGGCTGCCTTCTGTGTTTGAGAGGGAATTTTTAAAAACCACATCAACAGTAAAGGTATTCTGAGGTCCAGCAGGGAAGAGAGAAGCAGAGTTTAGAGACAGGGGAAAGACTGGGTTCAAACTACAGGCCAGTACACTTGGAATAACTATTTAAATGTATCCATGGCATCCTGTAATTTCCATAGACCAGTCCAGGCAGTTTATTACAGTCAGATTCATACTTGCATTTGGCCATCTCGTCAAACTAATTTGCTGTCTCTGTCAAGACATTAGTCACTCACTCTACTGTAGGCAACTGAAAAAATAAAATAAAATAAACACTCTGAGCCTGAATATCATGGTGCTTAAAAATAAAGTGGTCTCCTTTTTTTTTTTTTTTTTTTACAAATTTGACATCACTTGCGGTCCTCTAAGAATGGACCCGAGATCCACATTTGGATGGCTACTACCACTGTTAGGCAACCTGCAGCTCTGGAGCCATATGCAGTTCTTTAGCCTCTCTCTAGAAGATTCCTGTAGCTTTGAGAAATAAAATTGTATAAATTGTTGTAGGCCAAATGAAAGTCTTAAATTCTCCTGTTGTAAAAATGTGTAATTTATAAACAGAATAAAAAATATAAACCTTCTAACCTTTCAACAACCAAAATGTGTGTTATACGTCATCGGCCTGGCACCTTTTCCTCGGAATTTTGCCAAACCTTACTAGTGGTGGCCAGTTTTGAGTCTCCCTAGCTGAGCTAGCTATGGATTCTAAATCCAAAAAAGGAAAGTTCTAGAGGAATATAAAGATAATTCCAGATTTGTTTGCTTTCAGCGCCAATGCTACAAAGTTAAATTACAAAATAATCATAAAGTAGTCCATACCCGGGATGTGTTATGTATAGATGAATAAGAAATCAAAAACAGTATATTAGAGGAGATGCAAAATCAGAGCACTGTAAATGCACTGTGTAATAAATATTAATGTAAGACAAACAATGCACACTGTATTTAGAAACATGCTTTATGGCAAAATACATGGAGCATAGTTTTGGCTGACGGCACGGAGGCACGCGCGTGCGTGGGGCCTGTATGTACACACATACAGGTTTCAATCTGCAAGTGTTGGAGATGAAGGCTTCCCAGCCAAACTGTGGTCCCAGCACGCATGCGCAGCTCGCACTGCTGATGGTGCTCACAGTATGAATGGGTAGTGGACAAAAACGCGAATATAAACAGTAAAGATGTGGGAAAAATGCAAAAACGGCGTCGTGGCTGTCTGCACATGACCAAGATGAAAGCCTATGTGCAAGTCAGAGACGTATGTCAAAGCAGTGAGGAGGAAAATGGATGATGACAGACAGATGGGACAGACGGACGAACGGAGGGACAGAGGTTTCTCCATTTAATAGTAGGATTTAATAGTAGGATAACTGCAAAGTAGCCACCTTGTGTTAAAACATAGGTATTTCATGATGCTCATTTAGACCCATTAGTGATGTTGATAAGCTGATAGGATGCTTGTAAGGCTCAATTATGTTTTGCTGCTTCTGACAGCTTTTTATCATTATTATCATTCTTCTTCTTCTTCTTCTTCTTCTTATTTGTCAAAATTAGCTCTTTTGATAGCAAAGGTTGCTGTCCCCTGCCATACACTGTATAATAATGGATGTAGCTGCTGTGACAACACTCATTGGTCTATGGACTCCTTTTTATGGCCTTAAGACTGACGTTTTAGCTATTGCCACCTTGGATTTTCGGAGCCAGGAGAGACTATATTTAGAGCTAACCCTAACTTTAGCAGCTAGTTTGGATAGCACATTGCATTTACAGCTGCGGTTAACTGTGATAATGCTGATGGCAATGTTTGCTAGCAAAAAGGACTTAAAAACATTAAGACAAAATGTACTTAGTGGAAAAACTTAACATCCGACTCCTCAGAGGGTCTTTTAGTACAACACTGAACAAGATTTTTTTGGCGACAAAATGTTACAATTAACTTTCATGAACTAAAAACACAATGAAATAGTGATAGCTACAGCTTTGCCTATTACCCTGTAACACTGGGGTTACTCTACGGTTGTCTACAACACCCTAACATTTACAGAATAATGCTGGCTTTTTTTTTTCCAAGAAAACCCATAAAAAGCCAAACCAATAATGTGTTAGTCCACCTGTCAATACATTCTGACTGTGCAATTGTCTGCGGCTCTTTACTACAAGCCCATTAGTTCCCAGTGAGGATGTAAATCTTTAAATAAAGCTGACAAATGTATATAAAAAAAGGTATTTTAATTTTCAGCCCTTTGCTGCATGTCATGGTGCTGTATTTATACATGATATAAGAATTAAAGTGTAAGAAATATATACACTTGAGTATCCTGATGATATGTTTTGTGATGCTGTATTGATTCTTGAAGTGTTTTGTGTGTGTGTGTGTGTGTGTGTGTGTGTGTGTGTGTGTGTGTGTATGTGTATGTGTGTGTGTGTTGTGTTTAAACCCTGCAAGAATCCTGCAAGCAATTTTCTTTTTTACTGGATTAGGTAAATGTTAATTCTTTTGCTCAGATTGCACAAAAAGTAGTGCTACGGTGTCAGATGTTACAGGGACTTGATACAGGGTGAGATTTATAAAAATTCACCCCCCAAACAGTTGTCAAGAAAGGGGAAATTAGCTATAAAAACCCGAAACTGTTTTTTGTACCAGGCTGTAAACGTTAAAGTAGGGCCTTTTAACATGGGTGTCTATGGGGATTGACTGGCTCTTGGAGTCAGCTTCAAGTGGCCACGTTTTTGGCAATAATGTGTTGGCTTCATTTTTCAGCGCAAGATTGTGCCGTTTAGCATTTTCAAGTAGATGGCATTGGATATTAGTTAAACCTTTATTCATTCATTAAATGGCCTCTTGGGGCAGCACAGTAAGCTGCTTCCTGATCACGTGGGTTATACATACAATTAAATATATATTGCAGTGCTGTAAGCCAGGTGACATATTGCAATTTTTAATATCTAATTTAGGAAAACTGTCATAGTAAAAGGAACGCAGCACCGTGTATATACCATTTGAGGGTTTTTTTTGTTTTTTTTTTAAACTTTTTATTGCAATCAGAACAGTGGGATCTCATTTGCAGGCTATCTCTCAAAGTCCCTATAACAACCAACATCATACCACTAGTTTTTGTGTAGTCAAAGCAAAGGAATTAACATCTACTCCTTGCAGGGTGCTTGCAGAGTTCTTTTAAGGTTTAAACACAACACAAAATGACCCACTGCCATTAATCTTTTTATTTTTAAGTGTTTTTGAGAATCGATACAGCATAACAAAATATCATGATACTCAAGTATATAGATATTTTCTTATACTCTTAACAGTATATCTATATGTAAGTAATCACCAAATGTGGATTAATCCACTGCTAAAAACATGTGCACTTTTTTCTTAATCCCTAATTAGGGTTTGTTTTTTTGTTTTTTTTAAAAACCTATATATTTGTATTCATATTTTGTTTTAAAGATTCACGTCCTCTGTGGGAACCAACAGGCTTGTAGCAGAGAGCCACAGACAATAGCAAAGTTGAAATGTATTGACAGATGGACAAACACATTATTGGTTTTGGTCTTTTTGTGGGTTTTGTTGACAATAAAAAAATGGATGAAGTTAGCCTTATTTTTTTAGTAAAGGTTTTGTATAAAAATCGAATATACCTCAAACTAAGGTCTTAAATAAAAGTGTAATTCTGGCATCAGTGCTAAAACTCAGGTGTGATATTGGCAGCAATATCAAAACTTTTCAAATGAGATCGAGACAGGAGGGAGAGAAAAATACAGCTAACATGCAGACACACACACACACACACACATACACACACACACACACACACACAAAGAGACGGATGAGGAGGAGGTGAAAAAGAGCTGTTGTTGTAGTGTGAGGAAAAAAAAGGGAAATAAGAATTAAAGAGGATTACTGTAACAAGGTCCATCTTAATGTGCAACACGGGCCTCGTGCTAATCACTACATGCACTGACGCAGTGAAAACACCCAACCGTGATCACCTCTGCTAGATTTAATTAACTACTCATGACTTAACGACCCTAATAACAGCCTGGGAGGCAGGTTGGGAGAGTGAAGCGCAGCGGTCGCATACACACTCAAGCCACACACACACATTTGTGAAGTGATGTTTCCTTCTGTGTTTGACATGCAGCACAAGTATAGATGCTTATTCACAAATGCACTCATACCTATTTATCTGTTTTCCCCACAGCTTTATTTTCAAACGTCCTGTTCCTGACATCTATCTCTTTACATCCTTAGACCTCTTTGCCCCCCTCATTAGGAAACATCACTGGGGAACTGTTTCAATTAAAAATGACCAGAGGGGAGACTGCTGCTCCCCTGGGACTTACTCGCTCTGACTGAGGTCGACTCTGAAGCCTTTTCAAAATCATCTGGCAGGTGAGAGCGCCTGCCGCGCTGCCTCAGAAGCCGACTCAGCCTCTGTTGTTCGCTCCTGAAGCGCAGCCAGAAGCCAGGTTTCCCTTGCTGCCTCTCTGTGCTTTTCCTGCTGTGTCAGTGGAATACAGTGCTCGGGTCGGGTTGGGTGCTGTAGAATGCTTCACAATCCCTGTCTCACTCAGCAGCTGGCTTGTAAGGCCCAATCATTCATGCAGGTGAAAAGAGTGGCCTTTAAAGCCTGACACTTCTCACTGTAAATCTGTTGTTAAAATTGTTATATGAATAAATTACTTATCACCTATTTATTCCTCATGCTCTTAATTTGTTTAACCTATGACTGACCAAATATTTAGGGTATTTCAGTTTTATGCTCATAACTACATGCTCAGGATGTTGAGTAATGTTGGGTTTGACACATTTCAGGATTCATTATGTAAAAAGTGTTTTTATTCTGCTGGTTTCTGCCTTGTCAAACTTTAATAAATGAAACTGGACTCATATGTATGCTGCCCCAGGTTATTATTAGGAATTTTAAATGTAACATTAATCCAATATTCATGTATGTTTATTGCAACCCATTCTCATTCCAAGGTTGTCAAACACACTTGGTCAAGCCCATGACACACCCCCTCTATGTGACACAGCTGGAAAAAAAATTGTAACGTGGGTAAATGTTGTGAAACAGTCGGGGTGAGGTTCGGGCATTAAAAATATGAATAGGTTTAGACAAATGATCATGTTTTGGGTTAAAATAACTACATTGGTTACATAAAACGTGACATAAATTTGTGAGAGATGTCATGACCATACGTAATTATAAAACGCTACGTTAAAACAACACTGACTTCTAGTTTCATATGAGACACAAGTACATAAGTTATATAACGTTACGTTTAAACAACATTGTCTTTTGGTTTCATATGGGATGTAAGTTTGTAGGTCACATAAGATTGTATTAGAATAACACTGACCTTTGGTTTCTAATGGGATGTAATTACATAAGATTTGTAACATTATGTTAAAACAACTTTGACTTTTGGTTTCATATGGGATGTAAGTACGTAAGTTATGTAATGTTAAAGCAGCTGTGCGGAACTTTTTACCATTAATAAAACTGTCCCTAGTTCGTGTCATCCCCCCCTTGAAGATCCGCATATTTATTTGAACCCAACAGCGACAAAAAAGCCTTTCTCTATATGGCTATTTAGCGTAGCCTCGCTCGGGTCGGACACACAGCGGAAGTCAGCAAACCAGAATATGGCACCCGAGGCGGAAGTGATTCTGCTCGCCCGCAGCGATTAAACCACAGAAGAAGGAGCCGTGTTTACAGTGTTCTTCGAGTAAGCAGTACGCAACGGGCATTGCTGAACACATAACACCTAACAGTTTTACCAGAGATGTATCTATGAGGACTTGGTTGTACTTTTGATGTCATGGCGGATAACGAAGGAGCATCATCTAAAATTATCTGTGACTGTGACCATGAACACAAATATACAGCAGGCAGTTGTCCTCAGTTTATAAGAAATTCAGAGCTACACCAGAACATTTATGAACAGGTCTTACTTTACTACTAATTTGTGTGTAACGTTAGCATGTTAGCATGTTTCCACTAATTACTTGGACTGACCTAACGTTAGTAGCGTTAGCTTTGCAAGCGAAGGCTGCAGGTAACAGCTTTGCTGTGTTAGGATTATGTTATGTCTTCACTGTGTATCTTCACATAAAAGAATACTCCGACGATTTGGGAGTTATGCCCTTTCTCTATCATTTTCATATTGAGACAACATGATTGATATCTTTTTTGTGTCTGTACGTCCAGTGGCTGGGTCTCAGCGGTTAGCATTGCGCTTAGGGGGTCAATACGTCCTGCGCTGTGATCCGCGGAGGGATACACCGGTGAGCAGGCACAGACGTAGCTTGTTAACAAAACTCAATTGTTTATTTAGCCTAGCGAGACGGAGGTCAGGGGAGGATTGGTGGTGTAGCTGCGGGGTTTGCCAACCTGTGTCTACGGAGGTGGAATCATTTTGCTGCACAGAATGGGATTCGGTGCTACCATCGTTGGGGAGATATATCATCAGGAGGAAAACCGCCGCAGAGAGTGCATCACAAGGAGTGAAAACTTTGCAGCAATCACTAATCCTGGCGTGATTGAAACTTTTTTTCATGTTCCTAAGATGAACTGGAAAAAACGCCCCAGGCCTGCAGGAGCTGATGGACAGCTTTCAGTCGGGTGAGTAATATCGTCCGTGTCGTCTCTTTGTTTGCTTTTACCGAGTGACCTAGCGTACCTGTCCCAGAGCCAGCTGCAGCTGTTGCTCACCGGTGTATCCCTCCGCGCAAGATGTACTGACCCCCTACAAGTGCCATGCTAACCGCTGTCTCAATATGAAAATGATAGAGAAAGGGCATAACTCCCAAATCGTCGGAGTATTCTTTTCACATAATAATGCGGACTCAGCAGATGACTTGTTAACTGTTTATTCCTCCTTACACCGAACGTACACGGCTGCTTCTCATTGTTTCCAGTAGCACAACAACGGTTACTACATTACCCAGAATAACTTGAGGCTCACACTACTACGGTAGCCTTAGTAGCTCAAAATACACAACAGATTAGATTAGATCAGAACAGAAACACGACAGGAGAATTTACTGAGTAATTTTGCTGTTTCCACTAATTACTTGGACTGACCTGACGTTAGTTAATCCTCTCGCTCTCCAAAACAAATGCATGCGGTAATTGCCGGCTGCCGTCGGAATTTTACAACACCAGGCTGTGGGTGTCATACCGCTTCGACCAAAGGGGCGCTATAATCAACGAAAACGAAAAGTTCCGCACAGCTGCTTTAAGTTATAACAGCATTGGCTTGTGGTTTCTTATGGGACATAGGTACCTAAGTTAAAACAACGGTGACTTTTGGTTTCATATGGGACTAAAGTATGCAAGTTACGTAATGTTGTGTTAAAACAACATAGACTTTTGGGTTCTAATGGGATGCAAGTAGATAAGATATGTAACTTTACATAAACAAAACATTGTCTTATAGTTTCGTATGGGATGTAAGTGCGTAGGTTACTGTATGTAAGATTTGTTAGAATAACACTGACCTTTGGTTTCTAATGGGATGTAAGTACGTAAGTTACTTAAAAACAACGCTGTCTTTTGGTTTCATATGGGGCATAAGTATGTAAGTTATGCAACGTTACTTAAAAACAGCACTGACTTTTGGTCACGTATGGGACATAAGTTACTTAACATTAGGTTAAAACAACATTCATTTTTGGTTTCATATAGGAAGCAAGAACCTAAGTTTTATATGTTAAGTTATAACATCATTGACTTTTGGTTTCTTATGGGACGTAAGTACCTAAGATACATAGTATTAAGTTAAAACTACTGTGACTTTTGGTTTCATATGGGACTAAAATATACAAGTTAAGTAATGTTGTGTTAAAACAACACTGACTTTTGGTTTTATATGGGATGCACGTATGTCAGTTAAGTAAAGTTGCGTTTAAACAACAGTGACTTAGTTTCACATGAGACACAAACTTTGATCTCCTAGTGAAAGTCCAGATTTATTTGACCTTCCCACCTAAGGCAGACTTCCCCTCTCTTTAGTTGCTGTCAGTTTCAGCGTATGGGAATGAAAACCGGCTGTTTATTGAGGATATTTTTTTTTAGAGCTTTTCTGTTTTCCATTTTATTATCTTCTTTGACTAGCCTGCCATATCAAACAACCTAACAACTCTGAATGATAACAGCTATCAGGCAGCTGTATCCAAACACAATGTAATCATACATTCCTACTACTGATATTTCCAGCTCCAAAAGGTTACTCTAACAGTCTGTGTATAAACTCAGCGACAACCACAGGTGATCAGGAGTTATACTGTGAACTGCAGCTCTTAACCAAAGCTACTTGACATTGAATTGAACAATCGAAAACGTATATAAATATAGCTTTGAATGCCTAGAACTGCAAAAACAGTGAAGAATGATGATGAAAAAGAAGATGAAAATTCAAAGAAAAGTCAAAGCATCGAAACACAAGACAATAAGAGACTAGACGAGACCAAATTAAAAGGCATGCTTCAAACAAAAACTACAGGTAAAAGTGGCGTGTTTGAGAAGCAGAGGCCCATCCGTCCTCACTTCCCCCTCTTCCTTCCCACACAGTAGGATTAGCTGTGCTCACTTCGGCAAATCTGACAGTTATAACTCAATCGATACGGCGGCGCTTGTGGACACAAACAGGCGTGTGCGTAGGGGCTAAATGTGCTTCGACGCACACATAGCCCGTGGTGGTACATGGCAAGCATGTGAGAGTTTTCCTCGGCCGGCCCACTCAGCACAGCAGGGCGCCGAGTTAGGGAGACACAGAGAGGGAACAAGTTGTTTTATAGAGACATTTCCTCAATTTTATTATTTATCATGACTCGAAACCACTGCAGACACATGCCATTCGATTCCCACAATCACATACAGACTTTGATGTTTAATCATGGGCCAGCACACACAAGCATCAGCCTGCCATAATCGGCAGATTCTCACAGCAGGAATACAGAGAGAGGGTGAGAGACATAAGAGAGACAGAGAGTAATAAAGAGGACAGAGGATGCAAAAGACACATTTTATAAAGTAAACAAGAGACAAGATGCAGAGAATGAGTGGAATTATTATGGGTGATGACATAATGAGGTGGTTGAAGAATGAAAAAAGATGGAAAGGGATGAGTAAAAGGAGAAGGGACAAAAGCAGCGAGGAAGGGATGGCTGGAGTGAGGAAGGAAGGGAGGAAGACAGCGCTGGAAGGCAGAGTATATCTGACTCTGACAATAAGGCGGATTAGAGATGTGACAGAGACTAGCCTGCAGCGCCCTTCTCACTGTCACTGTGTTTGTGAGTGTTGTCCTAACACCACTTCTCTCCATCCATCCCTAACTCACCACTTAGTTTAACCTTATTCTACAGACCAACAAGCGCCAAACTTTACAACAGCTACTTGATGAATCTTTTGCTGAGAATGTTTTCTCATGCCTCAATGCCAAGTCTTGACCAAGCAACAACCTCAAGGGCTGAAAAATGAAACATCAAAGTGCCAAAAACTGCAGTTCCTCTAATGGTCACCTAAGGCTGGCCCCAATAGCGAGTCAATCCCCATAGACCCCTACGTTAAAATGCCCAACTTTACAACAGAAATAAACATGATTACAGCTTGGTACAACAAACAGTTTTGGTCACTATTGCTCATTTCCCCGTTCAGAACAACTGTGCTGGAGGTGAGCTTTTATAAAACTTTATATTTCATTAAAATGATTAAGGGCGTGGCTGAATGGATTGACAGGTGGCTGCCATCTGTTGATAAGTTGCTACCATGGCAACAAAGTTTATTAGGTAAAGTAACCATAGTGTCACTCCAGATTCACAGAGTATCCACCTTATTTTCAAACACGGAAGTAAATAGTGATCAACTTCTGTGTTTTTGTGCGTGACTTCCGGTCAGCTGCTTTCCCTTACTGGAGCTAACAGTGCAAGCTATTTTTTTCAGTTTTCAATTGTTTATGTTAGTCAATCAGTTAGTTAGTTAGTTAGTCTGTGTATTTTATATAGATAACTGTGCCCACGTTTCCGTTATCCGGTAATTGGCAGTAAAAATAATTCCCTCTAAACGCAAATAAATCGCACGTCAATCAAAAACTATGAACCAAAAAAGCACAATCTATCCCGAGTGAGACAAACTGCTTGATCCCCATCTCCAGTGTACCAGCAGAGAACCTGCAGAACCGAATCAGCAAAAAAACACACCGGGCTACACAGCCTCTCTACCTGAGCAGCTGAAGCTGCTGCTCGCACCCTCGACACAGACACACAGACAGTGCTTCTGCATGCCAGCCAATCGTGTGCTCAACTGTGAGAAATAAATATGTGAGAGATCTAGAAAGCATCAGTGGCTGCAGCTGACAGGGACAGCTAACACTAACAGCAAAGCTAACATCAGGACGTCATCTGTTAAAAGCCTCCCGTTGTCGGACACGACATGAAACTACTCCAGTTAGCTCAATCATGTTGTAACTAAGACATCTGCCGGAAAAAATATTTTTTCAAGGACCATTTATTGAGTTATTGAGTTATTACAGACACCGCTAACGGCTAATGGCTAACAGCTAACAGCTAATGGTTCGAACAGCTAATCTACGATAACCATGTTAATTACTAAACGTGCACACAGAAATAGTAATGTTTGTTATGTAATGTCCAATCATTGTGTTTATAGACTTTAAAAAACATCTGATTAGTCTAGACGGTGATACAGTGACATGAAAAATGTGATATATATATATATATATATATATATATAGCTAAACTCAACAAGGTAAACAACAAGGCGATTCCCATTTACACAGTGGTCAAGAGTGCTGGACCGGAAGTGTCGCACAAAAAAACGGAAGCTGGCTGCGTTCTGTTTTGCCTCCGTGTTTCCGTGAAAAATAAGGTGAATAGACATAGCTGTGTTTTCAGTTCATGTTAGTTAATTGTAATGGTTTGGTTGCCTTAAAAAATGTTTGGTTGCACTAAAGAGTCACATATACAGTTTTTATGGCATATAATGTTATATTTTGTTTTAATGTTTTTTAATGTTTGTTAAAGTTTTTTGCAAGTAAAAGTTACCATTGGCATTGTCACAGTTAGCCATAGCTGTGAATGCACTGGGCGACTTAAGCTAGCAGTAGAACTAAGCAGTTGTGGCTTAGTTCTACCCTCTGGTCTAAATATAGTCACTTCTGGCCCCCAAAAATCCAAGATGGGCTACGGTCAAAATGCCAAATTAAGCTTAAAAAATTGAACTTTTTGATCACTGAAAATCATCTTTTTCAGCATTCGGGTTGTACTAAAAGACCCTCTATGAAGTCGGTTGTTCATTTTTTCCACCAAGTACTTTTTGTTTTAATGGCTTTAAGCCTGTTTTTGTTTCCCTAGCAAATAAGCATTTATTAATTAATTCATTTTGATTAGCATAGCATGAATACAGTTAAGAAACCTATAGCTAGAAATGCATCATGCTAACCAAGCTAGCAACTCGCTTTAAAGTTATCTCCACCTTCTGGTCTAAATATGGTCACTTCTGGCTCCAAAACTCCAAGATGGAAAAATCCAAAATGCCAGACTGCAGTCATGAAAGTAAGTTAGAATGTTTTGGTCGCCTAAAAAAGTTCAGTTCAATGTTTGGTGGAACTGAAAGACACTTTGAAGAGTCTGATGTTTAGTTTTTCTGAAAGGTTCATTTTGTTTTTATAGTTTTAAGCCTGTTTTTACTAGCAAATAGCAGTTATTAATTAGTTCATTAATTGATTAGCATTAGCATGATTACAGCTGACAAGCATATAGCTATAAATGCATTGTGCTATCCAAGCTAATAGTTAGCTCCAGAGTTATCTCCAGACTCTGGTCTGAATATGGCAACTTATGGCACCAAAAATCCAGGAAGGTGACAGCCAAAAAGCCAGACATAGTTAATCAAAGAGAACTGTAACATTTTTGTAGCCTAAAACAGTCTTGTTCAGCATTTTGTGGAACTGAAAGACACTAAGGAGTCCGATGTTTAGTTTTCCCAGTATTTTATTTTAATCGTTTTAAGCCTGTTTTTTACCAATGAATAGCATTTATAAAGTATTTAATTAATCGATTAGCATTAGCATGATTACAGTTAAGTAGCCTATAGATATAAATGCATTGTGCTAACCAAGCTAGCAGTTAGCAATAGGGTTATCTCCACCCTTTAATCCACATGTCGTCACTTCTGGCTCCGTAAATTAAAGATAGCAACAGCCAAAATGCCAAACTTGAAGCTGGGAGTTGCTCATTTGTCAAGAAATTGTAGGAGTTTATATTTCCTTTTTCTTTTCTGGTGAAATTGCTGTGTTAATTGCCGCTCATAACCACGGGGAAAAGTGAAATTGAAAATAAAGGTGAATAGAAAAAAATTTCACCACAGGCATTTTGATGTG
>NC_065528.1:3335395-3345395 GCF_006386435.1 Epinephelus moara | reverse complement strand
GCTCGGGTCGGATTAGGTCAGCTTTCAGTGAAAATGTAGTGTAAAAATAAATAAAATCCTATTGTCTGTCCTGTTCATTGCTTAGGCACTGTTATTTACGTGACAACACCTGAACATAACACACACAGACACACATTGGCTGTGTTGTTTCTACCTCTCCCCTCTCTGGAAGTCTCAGACCTCCAGCCGCCCGCCTCCGCCTTGATTAAACGCTGAAAATAAAATAAAAGAGGGAGACAGGTTTTTCCTATTTTATCTTATTTTGTTTTATGTCTCCCTCTCCCCTCGCTGGAAGCGTCGAACCTCCCGCCTCCCGCTCCCGTATCAAACACGGAGGTCTCCCTCTCCGCAGCTGAGCACCCACGGCGCACGCCCNATAAAAACCCCCCTGGACGCCCCGGACAGGACGTGAAAAGTGGACATGTCCGGGCAAAAGAGGACGTTTGGTCAGCCTAGGTTTGTACAAATTAAACAAACCAGATACAATGGGCACGGTGTCATACTTGTTTTCTTGGTACAATGTCATTATTACCAATAGAGATGGTTGTATGAAACTGGAATTATCCATTAACCACTTTTGGAGGACATTTCAACAAATAAATCATTTAATATTCTGTCAGGAAAAGTTTGTCAAGCCAGAGCTGGGCACTACAAAACTCTCCAGCTGAAAACACTTTTGAATAATGTGTCTTCCTCTTTTCAAACAGCACAGATTCCATTCCCTATCCATTCCCCAAGTGATTGCTGTCACTTGCAGCTGCCTCCAACCAAAAACTGCACCGCCATCACACCAACGTCCTCTCATTTACCCAGTCTGTCCATCCACTACACCTATCCATCCATCCGTCCCCAAGGCTGTAAAATCTGCTTGTTTGCTGAAACGCTGAAATATCACACCTCAAGGCCTGCATCAATTACACACACACACCTGGCAGGTCTCAGTCTCCTGAATGTTTCCTGCTTTTAATAAAAGAAAGTCTGCAGTCTTAGAGGGGTAGAGGGTGGTGGGTAGAAAAGAAGAAGAAGGAGGAGGGGGAGGCTTTTGGGATGTGGAACGATGGATAGGCAGACAAAGAGAAAGACACAGAGCAAGTAGTGGAAGGAAAGGAAGTCAGGGGAAAAAACAAAATGAAAGGAGATACAACATCGGCAAACAAAGACATGAGGAGTGAAAGCAAAGGCAGACACAGAGAGGGGAAAGTGTGATAGTTGTGGACAAGCAGAGGGAAGGAATAATACACAGGATTAGTGACAGATGAATAGTTGAGTCCCCTGTTCCTGCTCTCCTCTGCTTTTCTGACACTCACTCCCTCTCCATCTTTCTCTCTTAACAGCCTTTTGGTCTCCTGTTAAGTCTGATGTCAGGAGAGGCAAAACTGATTCCGGCCCCCCAGGGAAAATTTCATGTCACACACCCTCAGTTCAGAAGATATGGTCCTATGGGGAGTAGCTTTTTGTTGATTCAGTATTGAACTGTAGGCAGTGACAGAGCCATCGTTCACTGAAGGTACATCACACATACACTGAATCAAATATTCAAAAACAATACTCCAGTTTTTGTGACTGCAGTGTCACATCAGACAGGAGATTCTAGACACTTCATGCATCATTTCAAACACATTGAATCCATCAGTGTATTTCTGTCTATAATCTTTGGAAACTTGACAAAGTTAAGATAAAGTTCTGCAGGATTATACAAAGCTTGAAAGCACAATGCTCATTTTGCACTAATGGATCTATCAAAAGCTCTGTCAGATTAAAAAGGCTGTTAAAAGTTAAAAAAATGAAAAAAAAAATGCTTTCCTTGAAATAATGCTGACTTTTGTTCGTACTGATGGTTTTAGTGCTTCAAAATGATCATATATGGGAGGTCATTCTGTAGTGTTACCACCATGGCTTACCCTGCCAGGGAGTTTTGTTGATGGGCCTCTGTGTATAGCTGTTCTATGCTAGAATACTACTCCTACTGTTACTGTTACTACTACTACTACTACAACAACAACAACTACGACTACTACTAATTAAAGTGGGTCACCTTAAATAAGTCAACACCAAGACCTCAATCATTTCAGTTGGTCTTGTTCCCAAAAAAGTTTAAATTAAACCACACAAATCATTAGACACACAGCAAGGCTGAGGCGTTCAGGGGTCTTTGAATTCTGAGGCCCAAGGCAGTTGGTGCCCCATCTTCTTCTTCTTCGGGCATTGCCGTCCTGCACTGGTGATGTAATTTGTGTGTGCAGTAGGGATTGGGAAGTGGAGCTGTAGTATTGTCTGATCAAGTGGTAACCTTTCAGGGTTCAAAAATAAATAATTGGCCCCATGAGGCTGCCTTCAAGAGCGAGTCAATGCCCATAGACCCCATGTTAAAACATAGTTTTGGTAGTTATAGCTAATTTCCCTGTTAATGACAAGTGTAGGGGTGTTCAATTTATATATATACTCAACTCACTCTTTTAATTATTAAGTCTTAAAGTTACGCATAAATAAAGGCATGGCTTCTTTGAGTGACAGGCCGACACCATCCATTGACAAGATGCTACTGCAGCGACAACATTGGTTAGATAACGTAAACATGGCATAATCCCAGATTATAGGCGTGGTTGTAGCTGTCACTATTTCAGTGTTTTTATTTCATGACAGTGACCTGTAATGTTTTGGTCACCCAAAAAAGTCTTGTTCAGTGTTTGGTTGCACTAAAGGACCCTCTAAGCAGTGCTAAATTTGACAGCTATTTTAGATGAAGGCCCAATCCCAATTCCTATTTTAACCCTCAATCTTAACCTCAGTCTCAAAAATCCGCGCTTCCGCGAAGTGCTAGTGCTGTCCCGATTCTCAGAGTGTTGAGTTGAGGGCCAAGAATAAGAGCTGTATGGCCCTCACTTTTAAGATTTTCCAGGACCACCCTTGGCAGTAAGTGCTATCCCAGAATCCTTTGCATATGATCCACCGAGCTCAGCCGAACCCAGCCGAGTACAGACGATTCAGTCAATGCAAGATGGCGGCGACAAGCGTAAGGAAGCAGAGTTATAAATGTGAGTATTTTCCTCGTTAATAGTTGTTTTAAAATTATGATAACCATTGCATTATCTTAGTTTAACGTCATTTTATGGACTATAGACCTCTTTGTAGCGTAACACACATATTTTTGGTCGCGGGCGACGGCTTGTCTGCCCCACCGCACGTAATCCCAGTTCTCTGATAACCCGAGTATGCTGTCATCCAGTTACAAAAGTCATTTTTCTCAGTGATAATGTAGTTGTTAAGTTGTTTAAATATATGTGAAATGTTTGTAAGATGACCGGACGGTGTCATCTCCTGTAGCCGTAGAGTAACTTATGCAGCTGGTAACGTTACAGCTGTAGGTTAACGTTAGTGATCGTATTATCTGGTGACGTTCCGCTGAATAAGTTACGTCGGTTGTTGTGGTACAGGTTATTTGGTTGAATATCAACACAAAGAGTGAAACGTTAACGTGGATGAAAGTCACCAGGTAACACTTGTGTGACTGTGTAAACAGCCTCACCAGTTCTGCTGGATGTTGACTACAGTATTCATTGTGATAATACTTGCAATACTGCATGAAACTAAACTAATAACTTAACGAATATCTGACAGGTAGCCCAAAAAAATAAAAAATAAAAGAAAGTAATGTTGTTATCTCTGTTCCATTTCAGGGCCACCAGACAAAACACAAGCCCTGATTCATTTCAGGGCCACCAATGAAGACAAGTTTACAAAAAGCAAGCAGGCTCCAAAAAAACTATGGGAGTGAGTAATTTGTAACTTGTGAACTGTTCATATTCATAACATAATTCTCAGTCACAACGGCAACTGTTCCCCTAGTGATCAAGCATTCTGTTTCAATATGAAATCAGCACAGCTGCAGACGGCATTGTCGAAGATTGTTGTTTGGTAACTGTACATTTGTTTTGGAGCTGCCCCTATACTGTCACTTTTTGGGAAGATTTTGTCGAGTATATTCGTTGCAACTTGTATGTTCTATTTTCACTACTGTACAAAGATGTGCTGTTTGGATTTTATGATGTCAGCATTTCAAAACAAAAACAGGTCTATATCATTAATCTATCTATTATCTTAGCGAAATTCCATATTCATAAGAGAAAATTTTGTAACAGAAAACCGTTGTTCAAAATTTTTATGAATGAAATGCAGCAATACTTAGAAACCATTCAGCACTCCACAAACTCCAAAGCTATAAAGACTCTGAAAATATGTAAACAATTTAATTGTTTGAGCTGCTGAACTTTTTTATTTATTTATTTATTTGTTTATTTTATTTCTTTTTCTTTTCTCTTAACCCTGGCATATTTGTTCTGTTCATGTCTGTCACTGCTTGTTTTGTACAAGAATTGAAAGAAAGTGTTGGGAAAAAAAACTCATCGCGTCTTTTTATCGACTACTACTGATGACATATATTTCTTCTTCTTTGAACTGACAGACTGGATGGAGTTTTGGCATATTGCTGCCCCCGACAGTCTTAAGACGTATTTGCCTTTGAGGGATGTCCCATTTTAAAGTCACAAGATAGCCCTTAACACTTGGTTTTGAGGGCTAGTGAGATTGAGGGTTGAGCTTGAGAATTAAGATTGAGGGTTAAGATAGGAATTGGGATTGGGCCTTAGTCTTAGTCCTGAGAAGAAAATGCTTATTAGTGTTTCAGTCACATTTTAGTCATTTTTATCCTTCATAGTTTCAGTTGATGAAAATTCAGGCCATTTTGGCCAACTTTTTGTGATTATGACAATTACATCTTCATTAAATCTTTAAACTGCATATCGTTGTGGTGTGGTCCTTGCTAGTGAATTCAACCTTAAACTAATCCAGTGAGGCTAATTCATGTATCAAAAATTACAATCAAGGTGTCAGGTTGTGTAAAATTTTCATTTAGACAATTTTTTTTTCAAGTACAAATAATTTCAACACATTTACAAACTGTCATTTCTCCAGCAGTGTTTGACAGGTTTAAGGGGTGATTTACGAGCACACACTGATCATCATTTGAAAAGCTTACCATCTCTATCTATGTTTTCAAAAACTTTGACATCACAAATAAGTAATCTGAGATGACTAGGATTTGTACTCAGTTTCATTGTAAACACTCTGACTTATCGATCTTACTGTTAAGAAGCAGAGAAATAACTTCATTAAAGCTTGAATTCTTTATTAATCTGCAACATGTTAGTCTGGAGGTTTAAACTCGTGTCCTCTCACAGAGTCAGTGATTATAACCAGTTGGGTGTAACACGTTACAAAGTACGAGTAACGAGTAACCTAAAAAGTTAGTTTGCTGTTTGAGTAATCAAATACTTGAGTACATTTTCAAACAAGCAACGACTGTCTTTTGGTTCTAATAACGGAAATGAAGTTAAACCTATCGGTCCGAAAGAAGTCATGAAGGTTGTGGCTAGCTACGTGGTAGAAATGCTGCCATTGTCTACGGTCTAAAACATTCCGCAGAATCGTCAGTAAAATCCCCACGACTCAACATATGGAGGAGGGAGGACTCGCTGACAGACAGGTCAGACTCAGGTCTTGCATTATGCCTGGTACACACTAGTAGTACACGACTTTTCTGCCCGTTCTAAAAGTCATAAAATCATGCTGTGACTTGGCCGACAGACATGACACACTACACAATGGTACACACCAATTATCCCTGGTCGTCTTTCACGACGTGTGTGATGCCATCAGGTTATTCATGTCCTATTTTTATTACTTTTACTATTATTTGAGTGTTTCTGTGTTTCTACTGGTCAAAGTGATGGCTGTGATGGGAGAATTGGATCTCAATGAAGGACAAGTGGTAACTTTAATTTTGGAGACAAAAAATAGGAAATATAGAATACTCAAAAGTACTTTAAAAGTGCTTGAGTTACTTTTCTCAGGGAGTAACGTTGGAAATACTTTAAAAGTACTTGAGTTACTTTACTCAGGGAGTAATGCAGTAAAGTAACTGGTTACTTTTCAAAAAAGTAACGCAGTAAAGTAATTTGATATCTTTTAAAGTAACCCTTACCCAACTCTGATTATAACAAAACTTTAATGTCTGTCAGAGAAAACTGATCTGACTTCAGACTGTTGACAGTTGACAGTTGACATTTACAACATAACAACGCTCACAGATAACTGAGCCTCCTACCTGCTTGTCAAACAGTATCACACCATAAACCTTCACGCGGCCTGACTGAGTGGAATCCTGCCAGTAACAGCAGATGTGAAGTCCGGCAACTGGTGGCTGCTTGCTCTGCTGCCATTCAGTGGCTAGCAAAATATCTGGGTGCAGACTATTCACTGGAGTTTGCCCGCCTGTCACTCATGCAGCATTTGAAGGTAATTTATTTAATTTTTAATTTTATATACTTTATTAATCCCCGAGGGGAAATTCAATTTTACACTCTGTTGTCAATTACACACAGGTCCGAACACACACATGTTCTCGGTTTTTAATGTCCAACAGTTGACCACTAACATTTTCGTAACTTCTTGTCAATGAAAATGAAACCTAGATTTGGCCTTAGTTTTTATTACCAAGACCTATTTTTAGCTTGTTGTCTCATTTTCATTTTGGAAAAAAGGTCGCTGACAAAAAAATTTCGTCACAGTTTTCACCATTGAAATTAACACTGCATCTAAGTACTTAGAAAAATTAGCATTAACAAAGTAAACCATAGCTGTAAATGTACCGTGCTTATCAAGCTAGCAGCTAGAGTCAGGGTTAGGTCCACTCTGTCATCCAAATATGGTGACTTCTGGCAATGGCCAAAATGCCAAACTCAAGGCTTCACAGAAGTCCACAAACCAAAGGGTGATGTCACACTGGCGATGTCCATTATTTTGTACAGTCTATGTGACTGGCATACACAGCTGTCAATCATGATGTCACACCCCCTTTTTATGATATCAAACAGCTAAATTGAACATATCAGAAAAATGAAGACTTGGACATCAGCATGACAAGAACTAGCCAAAATGACAGAAATCATCTCCAGGAAAAGTTTATTTGATATGTACTTTAATCTTGTAGTTTGGCCCATGTCCCATTCGCTAACAATAAAGGAGGTGGGATTTATGACCTATACTGCAGCCAGCCACCTGGAGGCGATCAATATTTTTTGCCTTCTCTTTTGGAGAGCTGTCATGCTGTCAGTAAGGCAGCTGTATGGAAAGAAAACCTTCATCAGAGGGAGTGGGAGAAGTGAGGCCTTGATGTTTGGTCTGGTGAGGAGCAATGAATTACCCCTGAATGTCTTTTGATCAAGCACTTTGAAGGCCGTCCTTTCATTCATCTATTCATTTACCTTACAACTTCAATTAAATTGTCAAAGAATGTTGAAGGCCTGCACAATACAAAACTCATCCCAGAACCATGATCTGTGGCTAGATTAAATGCAATGCTAAACTTTCTCCATCCTTATTTTAATGTAAAACACAGAGAAAGTGGAAATTCCCGTAATGTTCACAATGCTAACACAGAATACTTAAAGTGTTGGTAAAGTGTTGTCGTGCTTCTGGATGAATTGATCTATACACTCTGATGAAGCCAATATGCTAAGAAATGCCTGTTTGAGTCATAAATCTTTGCCTGCGCGGCTGATTTCCTCCAGCCCATCTCATGCATCTTGTAAGTGGATGAAGCTCTGCCAGGGCGCCATTTCCATTTCACAGTACAATACAAAGCCATAAACAAAACTGCATGAATCACTGTAAACAATACCAGCGACATGACAAACGCCACATGGAAATGCTCTCAACATGCGCCACGTGACTTGCTGTCGTCCCTCTCTGCCGACAAGAGTTACTGTCAAGAAACAAGACAGTAACAAGCACAGGCCGTAGAAAAACACTTTGTGACGCTCCCCAGAGCAGGCAGTTCTAGACGATCCTCTCCACCCCCCCGCACACGCACACACACACACACACACATACACACACACACACACACACACACACACACATACACCACTCAACAACACCCCCAATCTGCTGGGCTCGACGGCGGGAGGGAACTGGGATGTGACAAATCAGCCGGGACCCTGGCAGTCAACTTCATGCCCGGCGATAATGAGCTCCCGCCGGAGACGACTCTCATTGGGAAGGAACGGCAACGTGGAAAAACGTTAACGATGCGCTAATCGGCCGAAGTGGAGTGTGTAAAGAATTTTTAAAAGAACACAAAAAAAATTTCAGTTATCTTCTCGGGAGGAGAGTGTGAAAATGTGAGGATGGGAGGGTGGAAGGAGGAGGAGGGAGCAATCTGAAGACAGGCAGATGGGTGGACAAACATAACCAGGAAGAGGGGATGAGCGAGGGAGTCTCTGCGGAGGCTCGGAGTGTGTGCTGGATGCGCAGGGGATGAGGATGGGCTGGATCAGAGCACATGGTTTCAGCCCTGCGTAAGCCTCCCTTGGTAGAGCAGGTGGAGGCTGCAGTGTGTGTGTATGAGAGCGTGTGCGCTTACAGAGCAGGTGGGTGAGTTGCTGTGTCATTTGGAGATGCCTGGAGCTACATCGGCGACAAAGGAGGGCTAATTCAAGCCTCTGTGTGGGCACTGGGGGTGTGGAATGAGGTGTGTGGGTTGAGACAGTGCTTGAATTGGGCCTGCACTCACCACTCAGTACTGTCACTGCATACTTACTTCTAATGATTGAAGGTACACATGACAGGGCTTACAGATATAGGACATACAGCAGGTCAATATGAACAACAGGCATTTGTACCCTCAAACATGTAGTTTGATTTATTTGCTCCAGACCAGGGGCAAATCATGACACATAGCTCCCATTATTTCTGCTCATGTTCATACTGACTTATTTCAAACAAAGCAAGAGCTATTAGTCTAAACCGTACAGACTGACCAGCCCAGTCGCCAAACTCAGATGTTGGCACTGTGAGTTTCTGCAGAAAATAAATATGTTACATGTGCATGTTTCATACATATCATATCAACGTTTCTAAATTGACATAGTATATTAGTTGACTTTGTCATCTGGAGGTTGAGGGGATGGTGGATATTGTGAAACTAAGCTGCAACACCACTCTTTGAGATTTACAAACTAAACCGGTTTTGTTTTTGCGACCCGTCGTTAGCAAACTGTTGTTGTGTTTTCACCAGGGAAAGTGCTATGAAGAGCAGTTGTTTTTTACTGAAACATCGCTTCATTTCCAGCAACTGTACCCCCAAAACTGGTTATTTTAGCTCAAAACATGATCTTTTTTGGAGCCATAACCAAGTGTTTTTTGTGCCTAAAACCCAACCATATGTTAACCACAGCGTTGTTGACAAATGTAACATATCTGCAGTGTTGGGCAGTAATGCGTTATTAGTAACGCGTTACAGTAACGCCGTTAGCAGTAACTAATACTCCAACGCGTTAGTTTTTAAATTCAGTAACTCAGTTACCGTTACCAAACGGTGCGTTACTCCGTTATTTTTGGCCAGGTTTTAAAACGGCGCCCAGCATGCAGGATTCCTTCACAAACTGAAGTTCCCTTTCACTACAACATTTTAGCCCTAAACAATAAAAGATAGTCGAGTCAGATAGAGGTATATGAACAATTCTTACCAGAGCATATTATATATGTATATTATATGAAACAAGTCTTTCACCATTTCTGAAGTCACTGTCAACCTGCTGGCCTCACCACAGTGCTGTAACGTTACATTAAGCGGTAGCGCTTCTGTAGATTTTTAGTCCCAGTAACGTTATATCCAGTGACATGATATCCATTGTTATCCCGAGGAAGCTTTTTAAAAAAGTAACCAGTTACTTCACTGCGTTACTCCCTGAGTAAAGTAACTCAATTACTTTAAAAGTACTTCCAACGTTACTCCCTAAGAAAAGTAACTCAAGCACTTTTAAAGTACTTTTGAGTATTCTACATTTCCTATTGGGCAATGGACCACAGGGCACTAAGCCTACATTTTTTTGTCTCCAAAATTAAAGTTATGGACCACTTGCCCTTCACTGAGATCCAA
>NC_065528.1:3296425-3329919 GCF_006386435.1 Epinephelus moara | reverse complement strand
CCTCTGCCTTGATTAAACGCTGAAAATAAAATAAAAGAGGGAGACAAGTTTTCCTATTTTATCTTATTTTGTTATATTTTTCCCTCTCCCCTCGCTGGAAGCCTCAGACCTCCCGCCGCCCGCTCCCGTCTCAAACACGGAGGTCTCCCTCTCCACTGAGCACCCACGGCGCATGACCGGCCTGTTAAATAGCCTGTAACCATAACAACTGTGTGACACAAACTCAGTGCTTTGGTCATTAAATAATGTCGGGCTCGGTCGGGTTCGGACAGAAATATGCGTCCCATGCCGCACTCTAATGGAAATGCATGTGACATTTTTTTTTACAATCTAGGAACCGTTTGCAGGAACCGTTACTCCAAATGTGATGGAACCGGTTCCGGAACCGGGACTTTGGATCCGGTTCCAAAAAAGAACCGGATCCGGATCCCAACCCTAATGGGGATTGACTGGCTCCTGGAGCCTTTGGCCACTGGAGGAACTGGCACTTCCACACTGACATCATATTTCAGCCCTAGGTGTTGGTACTTGGGTTTGACTGTCAGGGAAGTCATTCATTGGACAGGTATGATGATGCCATCCTGCATCTTCAGAGACACATTCCACATGGGGAGATCCAATTCTGGTGACTGACATCAGGTCATGAAACACTTGACTAAATCTGATGTGTTCATAAAGTTTTTTCAGGAGTCACAAAGGTCTTAAATATCATTATACTCCTGGTTTAACTCTGACCTTTTGATGTGTTAGGGAACTCTTGCATACCTGTTATCATTGTTGCCCAATAATCTCATATAATTACAATTGCTTTTCAGCTGTGGAGAGTTACTAGTAGTTTGGCTTTAAAATTCATGTTAAAATCCCATATCTGCTATCACAAAGTATAATGTTTCATCTGCTTTGCTTTCACACCACAAAGAGTCTGATTGTAAATGCACCTGGTCGCACCTTTTCAGGCAGTCGAAGTAGTCTGTACGAGAGATTGATTGGCAGCTTTCACACCAGACTAACCAAACTAAACCAGCAACAGCGCCAGAATTCATTTGAACTAGTGAGGCATGATTCTGGATTTTTTGCCGATATCCTGTATGCCAAAATATAACAACTTATTTGACTGATAACGGATACTGACATCGATACATCCACTTTTTTCCCCCAGCTAATCTTAGTTATCATCAAGTCTCTTCTGTAGTGGAATTAACATCATATTATGCATGCATACTCTTGGCGTGATGGCCCACAAGCAGACGGAGACATGAAATAGAATCATTTTAATGTATGTAATAGTCATTCGTTGTGCAAAATAAGAAAAAGCATGTTGGCCGATTCTGATAGCTAATTTTAAAGCCAATATCACGCAATACTGATGACGTGTCATTGCTATCATCTAATCTGAACCAAACCTAACAAGTTAGGTATGGAAGGAGCCTTTATCTGAACAGAGGCTTCAGGATCACAGGGATACCGAAACCTGAAAACTCCTCTGGTGTAAAATATTGACCGGTTCATTGTAGTAAAGGTTGAAGACTTATAACAAATCAGCTATCAGTCCATACTGTTATGTTGCCTGGGGATGTAATCTTTACAACTGATGAGAATTATGTTTTAAATACAAATACTACTGCACCAAGCTTCATGACAGTACATTGCCCAGGTGCTGTTTTGGGGCACGACTCTGGCCTTTTCTTTTCAAGTCTGGGTACTAATTGGACTGAGAACCACTGAAACATTGTATATGTTTGAACAAAGGAAAAAATGTTTGCGAAAACATTTAAAGAGTAACCTAACCCCCAAACCATTTTTATTAGTTACTAGTAGTTTAGCTGATGGATTGAGGTCTCAATCTTGACATTTCAGTGCAAACTTTTTTGCGAAATCAATATGCATATCGACTGCCCTCTACTAGTTGAAACCTGGTTATTGCAATTGAATTTTGCTGTTTGCCGATCTGTTGGCATGTGACATATATGGTGGTAGTTCTGGTCATCCCCCCTTGTTTCATCACTGGGATCTGATTCATTCAGACTGACAACATTTCTTATGTCAAAAAATACCGCATGATTAAATCAATTTATCCCCATTCAAATGAGTGGAAGGCTAAATCAGAAGTTAGCCGATCAGCCAGTGAAAGTCTCATGAGCTTGCTCTACAGAGTGTTCCAGGGATGACGTTTTTCTGTGGTCTGCCACGGAACTTAGCATCGCACTGGTTTCCTCGTCAAAAAGCCTATGGAATTTTTCCATTGGATTTTGGATGATTGCAGAAAATAAGCTCTGTGGCAAACAAAAAATTATGATACTTGCACATTTTGTTCAACAACATATTCTTCACCAATTAACACCCTACACATTCTCACCCCGACCTCATCACATATCGATTGGTCATTGATTTTCCATGTCAAGATATGATGTGCAAGGTACCCTGGATGTGTTGGTTGTTGACGTCCTGGTATGCTGTGTAAACTTCAGCCTGTTACGTGCATTGTCTGTTTTCAAAATACACTTCTGTTTTCACAGGGAATGTACAGTTTGCATACAGTCTCTTTCAAAATAAATGCACTGCATTGGTCCAATACTGCAGATTGACCTTTTTTCCCCCTCAGAAACAAACGCATATGGTTACGTTTGGCCAAGCATGCACGTGGTTTGGTTTAGGCAACAAAAGCATGTGGTTGGGTTTAGGAAAAAAGAACAGGGTTTGGCTTTACAATCATACAGGGAAGCAAACAATAGCTTCCTGCGTAAAAGTCGGTGGTTGTTGGAACCATCCACCACCCCTTTCACCTGCCCTGGACCGCCACCTTAACTTTAGTTTTTGTCCTGCTGCGTTTCCCCTTGATGCCGCTGTAATCGTCAGATGTAAAAAGTTAATGTTAGGCTACAGACAAACTATACCACAGTCGCATGTCTTAATGTTGCCTCCACAGCACAGCTATAAAGCTGTGTTGGCGTGATGACATTCTGTTGTCTTATTTAGCAACTGCCTTTTTTAAGACACATAAAAGCTTCGCAATAAACAAGTGGAGTATTTACTGACGTATTTTATGTTGCAGAATAACGTGAAAGTCCCTTAAGCTTGTGTTAACAACAGACCTTATTTCAGGCATCAAACCAAAAACCCATCCAAAAAACTCACTGACTTAGAGACGAGTGAACCAGGAGTGCTAACAAGCTAACTCATTTCTGGGTTTTTAAACTCATTCCTGGATCACTCTATGGACCCAATGATGTGGAAGATGATTTTCCAATTTTACCCCTGGGAAGTTGAACTTTTTTGGTTTCATGCACCACTGAGTAACTTTCATATAAATGAACAGCACCCTGCATCCAACACCAGTTCTCTTTGTACATCAATGGTAGAGGCACTTCAGCTACGACTCTGGGTTAGTTACTCTTTAAACTTTATTTTCCACATTAATATCTCTTGTGCATGATTTGTGCCATAGATTCTGCCACACATGCTGCTAGTTTCAAGTACTGCCACCTTTTTATTCCAATCAAGCACTGTTTTGGGGTTTGAGTGGGAGCAGGGAAAGCAGCTCCATTTCACAGCAAAAACCTGTCAGAGAGTGTTTTATGTGATGCATGGTGCACCGCTGCAGCCACTGATCGATTTTTTTTAACAATATTGACAGCGATAATGACAATTTCTGCTCTACTGCTGTTAACAGACTACAACCCTTTTCTCTTTTCTCGCTTTTGCTCTAAACCTAATTCCTCCCCCTCTGCCTGTCCCTCAGGTTGGGCACACAGCAGATTTTGACGTAATACAAACAGACTCAGCACCACTTCACCTGTTTTCCAACTTTAAGACTTTCAAACAAATCTCCATGAAATGTCACGGGAGGGAAGGGGAAGAAATCCTTCCTCACCATGTCCTGTCGTGTCTGGACTGCAGCATGTGACATTTTACACAACTGCCAAGACCCCCACTACTCCTTACTGTTAGCGCAGGTATAATGAAGGGCCGTTTAACTTGCATTTAGAAGCGCTGGGGGAAGCACATTTGTCCCCTCCTGTTCTAAATAATGACCAATTACCAGGGAGTGTGAGGTGGGCTTCAGCACAGCGGATAAGACGTTTCAGACAGCGGAAAAGCTGTCACGGGTGGGCGGCTGGGGGTTGGACAAGAGGGTTTAGGCCTCTAATTGGTGGCAGATTTCACAATGATATTTCTGATGATGCAGCAGCATGAGGGATAGAGAAAGAGAGAGAAAACAGGGGGGAGGAAGGGAAACAGGGAAAGGGGAGGGGAGTATGAGGGCGCGAGCAAGAAAGGAGCCTATAAAGAGAGACAGACAGACAGTGGGAGATGGGGAAAGTGGAATGAGAGATGATAAAGAGACTAAGAGAGGGGGAGGATGACATGAAGAGGGATGGGAAGAGAGAAAGAGAAAGAGAGGAAAAAGAGAGAACAAGCCCCGCTGCTGTTTGTCTTGCAGGGATAATATTCCACCAAAGTCTAATTCTGTCCATAAAAGCTGTTGGACTTCTTTTTTTTTTTTTTTTTCCTTTCCTCCCGCAACCTGCCCCCCCCCACCCCCCTTTCTTTCAGAGTGATAGTTGCCTTGGCAACCATGGCAAATCTTCCTTTTCTCAAACAGATGTCCCATTTAGTTGGAAATTAGAATGTGTAAAAAACCCACGAGACGCAAATTATTTCAAAGTTCTCCGGTGGAGAGAAGGAAACGAAGGGCGGGGGAGAGGAGAAGAAAGGAACAGAAAGACAATAGAAAAAAAAGGAGCCCCCCCCCAACCTCGTCTCTTGTCTTCTTTCCTCTTATTCTGCGCTTCAGTGTGTGAATCGTAGAGATTAGCCAGATCACCCAGAGCTGGTGCCGTGTTCGGGGGAAGTGGAGGAGGGTTTTGTGGGTGGTTGGGTGGGCAGCGGGGTGGATGGCAGGATGGTGGGGTGACTCCCTCTCCTGCATCCGGGATGGGACGGGAGCAAGTGGCAAGAACTGTTAGCCCCATGCCAACGTGGCAGAAGGGACACACTGTGGTGTGGAGCACTGAGCTGCCCTCGAGGGAAGGATGGAGCCTGTCCTGTGGTCCCTGCACACTGCAAAAAATATCCAGCTTGCACTACAACCTCTTCGTAAATGGATCTGAACCTTCAAATGTTAACAATATAGGTATTAAATGCAAATAATCTAGTACAAGAAAATATGCACTTTGTGTTGTACTAGTCCGAATTAAAGAATCAATAACAATTTTCTTTAAAGGACTTAAATTCTCGCTCTTGTTTCAAATGCAAATCAGTTCTTGGAAAAATACCCATTTAACAGATTATTTGATCAGATTTAAAGGAAAAAATCACCCAAAAACACTTGAAGCACTAAAAAAGAAACTGGCTGGGACAAGTGATTAACTGGCAAAATGGAAACAACGCAATGTTCTTCTGAGACATTTCCAGCAGAGCCACACTAGAAATACTAGAGCACTGACATTCAGCAATCAACAGGGAGAGATCCATCATAGCAGACGTACACAGAAAGACCAATCACAACACAGACAGCGGTCTCTATAGACCAGGATGCAATGCAGCCTCAAGACATGTTGGATCTATCTCAAGGCCAGGGAAGCTTCCTGTGTAGGTAGACTGTAGGAGTAGCATAGAGGACGTATATAAACAACTCACTTTCTAAATATCTGCTGACATTTTTTTTTCTACAAATACAAATAATTTCTACACACTTGCAAACTGTTATTTCTCCAGCAGTGTTTAAGGGGTGATTTACGAGCACACACTAACTGATCATCATTAAGCTCAATATCTCTCTATTTATGCTCTCAAAAACTTTGACACCACAAATAACTAATCTGAGACGACTAGGATTTGTACCCAGATTCATGGTAAACTCTGACTTATCTAACTGACTGTTAAGAAGCAGAGAAATAATTTAATTAAAGCCTGAATTCTTTCTTAATCTGCAACATGTTAGTCTGGAGGTTTAAACTCCTGTCCTCTCACAGAGTTGGTGATCAAAACTAAATTTTCATCTCTGTCAGAGAAAACTGATCTGAGTTCAGACTGTTTACTTAAAGCACAGCTATACTCAGATAACTGAGCCTCCTACCTGCCTGTCAAACTGCATCAACCCATAAACCTTCCCAGGACAGTCTGGATTTAGATATTGTAGGGATCAACAGATGTAAACTCTGGTGGCCTGTGGCTGCTTGCTCCACTGCTGTTCAGCAGCTAACAAGTGGAGCTGCTAAAAGCCACCACTGCAACTAACAAACTCCACAAATCCATTCAGCAGCTCCACCATCCACAGTCAGACACACATGGCTGATTATTTACTGCTGAATTACAGCTCACAACTCACACCAATGGCTGATGCTGCTCCGGTGTGAGTGTTTTTTCTGGCTAGCAAAACATCCTGGTGAAGACTATTTACTGGAGTTGACCAACCTGTCACTCATTAAGCATTTGAAGAAAATTACAAGCATGGAATTCTCGGCTTTCAATGTCTGACAGTCCACCACTAACATTTTCGTCAGGTCTTGTCAACAAAAATGAAACTGCGATTTAATCTTAGTTTTTTTCATCAAGATCTTTTTTTAGCTTGTCATCATCTTGTTTTCATCATAGGAAAAAGATCTTTGATGAAAAATTTTCGTCAAAGTTTTTGTCAACGAAATTAACACTGCTTTGGCCTTAATGCTATGGGGGGAAGAACTACTGTAGTGATACTGTCCCTATTGCAAAACTTTAACAGACCGTAGTCTGTTCAATAAAAAAAACATGTTTTAAAATGTCAGACTTCAAACAGCTACAGAAAGTTAATCAGCAAAGGAACCATTATTAGGAAGGTTAAAGGATGTTAGAGTTTCAAGTCTTACTTTTGCTCTTACAGCTACTAGTAATGCTTTGTCATCTACGTAGAAAACCCACAGGTGAATGCAATGAGTTAGGTCACTGAGGATATACCAGCAGAAGTTCATTCACCGATTCAGAAATTTCATGCACATATCACATGAGTTATTTGCATGTATGAGGCAAGTCAACACAAAATACTCTACCGTTCAAACTTGCATGTGTAACCCAACAAAAATTTGCATTGCGTTTGGTATTAACACATTACAGTTCTGAACAACAACTGCAGAGGAGAAATATGTTAATTTACTGTAGGCTATATATTAATGTATGTTTCCTCGCCTACAAAATCTCAAGAACCCACATAGACCAGTACTTTGTGTTCAAGGTGGATCATCAGGGTTTGAGTACATGGGATTTAATGTTTTTGTTTTGATAACAAAAGTAATGTTGTAATGAGTTGTTTGGTTTTGGGGTAGCTGTGATATTATTATTATACTTCTGTGAGAAGTCCTTTTGATTTTCTTCAGATGCAGCTTGTACTGTGGAGGAATCCATGCTTTCAACAGGTGCAGTGTACTTTATTGCAACGAGCCGATTCATGTTTTGCAAATTGACGTCTTTTTCGTAATGGATGATGTTGATTACATTGACGAATTGCCCCATCCCTAGTAAAATCCAAAGGCTTTTCTTTCAAGGAAGACCCAAAAAATGACCATTTATATATTAATCATTTAGGTCATGTTACCTTGAATTTGAAGAAAATTTTTTTTCTTGAAGGCTTCCAGTGAACTAACAATCCAAAATTGGCAAACATAGTTGATTAATTGAAGTAAATGAGGTCTGTGTATAAGCAAAACTATATTGAAATATATATTTTTGCTGAAAAATTCACATCTTATTCATCCTGTCGTACAGGTATGCTCAATACATCCCAAACACATCACATTACCTTGCCTTCAGCCCTTTCTGAATGGGACTAAAAGTGAAAGGATAGATAAGTTTTATTTTTGGTCCCGGTCAGAAATGCTACACCCCATGCTAAACTGAGTTTCATGAAAATCGGGCCAGTAATTTTTCCATAACCTGAAAAACAGACAAACAAACCAAACCAAAAACATCACCTCCCTGGCGAAGATAATAAATGGATGCATACAGTAAAAATGAGTCAATGACAGCACTTCACCACAAAATAACACGTTGAATTACGATAAAATAATCCTAACATTGTCAGAGTATGCAAATATGTGTTTGTCAGTATTCTCCATAAAGAAAATCAGTGAGACAATGTCCCTTAATTTCAGTACATCAACATGTTTATCTTGCTTGAAAGGCTCATTTTAATGCAAGTGGATCAATCAGAGTTAATCTGCCTTGTTTCACAGTGAACACATTTGTTTGTGCAAAATTGCTGCGATGAATAAAACTGTATTTAGAGGAAGCAGAATCGTCTCATTTGCTGGTTTCAAGCATGCAAAGAGAAAGATAGAAACAGAGATGATATGACTCCCAAGCGTGGACACTTTTTGCAGTGTCCATGGCATCCCGACTCCCCTGACTCTGTGGTCAAACACCGAACATAACCACTCGCTGATGAACTGGCGAGACGGAAAGAGGAAGAGGTAGGGAGTGGTGTTTGTGTGTGTGTGTGTGTGTGTGTGTGTGTGAGTGTGCAGAGGCTAGAAGAGAGAGACTGAAGCGAGGAGGAACATAAGGACAGAATCACTTTAATTCAGTTTTTCTCCTCGACAATGCCACATGCCTTGGGGAGGGAAGGCATGTGTGAAATGGAGGAAAATGCCCTGTAGCGTGCCATAACACACAAGCACACACAAATGCTGACACACACACACACACACACGCACACACACCCACGCATGTTGAAGTCCTGCCCCTGGAGGCCATTTAACAGGTAATTTAAAGAGAAATCCCTCCAGGGAAACGACACAGTAAATGTCCTCTCGTCTGTTCTTCCTCCCTCTATAACTGTTTATTCAGCTACAGGGCTTGAGACTGGCAGACACTTAGGAGGGAGGAAAAGATGAAATTGGAGAAGAGTAGGGGAAAAAAAGGGAGGGGAGGGGGGAGGGTGCGTGAGAGGGTGGGAAAGTGACAAGTGTTAAAGTAGGCCATTTTTTTTTCTTCTTTCCTCCACCAACCCCCTTAAGTACCCGTTTATTAATGTTCAGTGTTCGTAGGCTACTTTATTTGGGTCCTTTGGGAATGCATGCGCTATGGGGATGGAGGTGGGAGATGGAGGAATGAAGGGATGTAGGGATGGAGGAGGAGAGGCGAGAGAGGACAGGGCCCAGGGGGGATTTGAGAGTCTCAAAGTGAATCGGATGTTAATTTAGTGTGGGCTCTGGTGAGGAGGCCCAGAAAAGCATGAACTCCCAACTGTACGTCTCTCTGTCTCTTTAAAGAAGCACACCGGTGGTGCTGCAGGTTCTAGCCCATTGACTACAAACCGTGCATACATTACATTACTTCCGACAGTATTCCAAAACATACCTCATGTTTTACATTCATTTCCTTCTCTGCAGTCAGTTATTTGTTTCAGTTCATTTCAGTAGACTATGGAAATCAACTGGGAAAAAACATAGACTTGGCATTTTGGCAGCTGCAGCAAGTGTTGAGCTTAGGCAAAGCTCATGGTCATGGATGAGACAAACCAAGGTATGATGTAAACTACAGTCTCTGGTGCTCAAGTTAGACCCCTTAGCTCAATCCTATTTCTTATTTTTACCCTTACCCCTCATTCTCGAGTGCCCTTTAGCCCTTCAGAACAGAGTTACAGTTGGTAGTGGTTGAAATCCTCCCCTATGAAATGGGACAACCCTTCAAGGGTGAACTTTGAGTGAACTTTGAGTCATTTTATGGTACGTCCTCATCATGTTTCTTTTCCTAAACTTAACCACAATGACTTTTATTGCCTAGACCTAACCTCCATGACAGGACATGATTTACATTAATTAGGTATTTGTATGTGAAGGACATAACATCATTTGTGGGGGGGGGGGTTATTTGTAGGATATCATATGTACTATTGTGCATGCTTTTTTTGTAGGATATCATATCATCAAACTGTTCTATGAGAATACGTTGCTATGGTTAGAAAAATATTATCATGGCTTAAAATACCCACGTTTGATGGCACAAACGCAACTGGAAAAGCAGGGACAAGTTGGTGAAGTTGGCTCAAATGCTACTAAAAAATGCTGGGAAAGGTTCGTGAAAACACCTGGGATCTATGTCTCAAACATGGCAGAGAAACTAACTGCAAGGAGTGTACATTTTTGGAGAAATGGGATTTTAAATCAATGGGCATTTGTTTTCAGGATAACACATTGCTGGACAAATGGGCTTTTTGTCAGAATGACCATTTAGCGGCTGGATGTTGCAGGACAGAGGTGCCAGAAGACACACAATCAATCAAAAGTATAATATTATAAAAATATTCAATATGGGGTGCCCACTAGCCTACCTGGTAGAGTGCACGCTGCACATACACTGGCTATGTCCTTGTCGCAGCGGCCGCTGGTTTGATTCCAGCCCTGGCCCTTTGATGCATCATGTCATCCACCCTCTCTCTTTCCCTACACTCTAAAGCTTTCCTGTCCAATAAAGGCAATAATAATAATATTAATAATAATAATAATAATGACAATACTAGCGATAGATATTCAATACATCAAGCCATTAAATAATAAGTGAAAATATGCAATGTGCAAAATGTTCTGTGCAAAGTGCCACAAGCTATCATTAAAGTGCTCTGCTAAATTGTTCATATAAAGTGCAATAATACAAATCCAGCTGTGCAATATTTACAGGCCAAAAACATGTCAGTCACTAGTAACGGAGTGCTCTTCATTACACAGAGTAATGGGGCTTCAGAATTTCCACTTTTGCTGCTAGACTTTGGTTAAATTTTAGGCGTCATATGGCAGGAGGAATACAGCATGGAAAGATGTCCAAGTCTGGGACTGTCACACACAAATCAGCGATACAGTGTAACCATCAGCTACCTAGCTAGTTAGCTACCAAGACATCAGCATAGGCTACTATAGTGTTTTTTTTCTGTAATGCTTGTCACAAAGAAAAGGACCATAGCACATCAAAACAACATTAAACTAAGCTAATGGGCTAGTTATTGTAATTCTTTAATTTTCATTAACAAAGACAATACATTTGTGGGTTTCTTTTGTCGCTTGTGCGGACAATTCTTTGTTTGGAGGGCCATGTGAGTCTTACGTTTTGCCATACCAACAAGAATCTGGACACCCTCCCCATAGACAAGAACAAGCTAAACTAAGAGCTAAAGGCGGATATATACTTGTGTGTCAGGTCTATGCAGAGCCTACGCCATAGCCTACATAAGGTGGCCTACGCCGTTGCAAGAGTATATACTATACTGCAAGCATTTACACATCTCTGAGGTGGTGTGTCTGTGTCACTTTACAGTTACACCTATAAAACACTGGTTGGTGGTGGGGTTTCTGTGAAGTGTTGTAAGTATACAAACTGGCTTCACTATAACTCGCAGGATACACAAACAAAGCACTTGTCTTTTACTTGACACAGTTTACATTGTATAAATACAGCTAGCGGAGATTTCCTTTACTCCTATAAAGCAAGGATAAAAACACACACAGGACTTAAATTGCTATTTTGTGGGGGCTTTATTGTCTTCACAATTTATTGTTTCTTATCTGTGAAATAAAAGTAAATAAAATCTTTGTTTCCATTGAGGGAAATGGTTTTCAGCTTACAAAACAGACAGGAGGTCTGTGTTGCCGAGATGTGTAGTTACATTTCTGGGGAGGTATACATTGTTGATGAAGAGCCTACGCCATAGGTAGGGTGTCGATACGATGCAGAAATATAAGTGCTAGAGGCAAGGGGTGTATTCGCATTGAGCCATTGAATGCCCAACCTCCTTCCCAACTCGCCCCAACTAAAAACTAATTCAAAGACTGGAAAAGTGAAAGGATGCCAGTCATTGTGAATTATGACTGGGGGGAGGGGGGATGGCATGCAGCGGAGGGCCACAGGCTGACTTGAACCTGCTCTATCCATTAAATCACTGACGTCCCAAAGCTCTGACACTTTTAAGAAACCACGTTGCCAAAAAAGCCTAGTCTAGTCTAGTCAGTCATTTAAAAGTTCTATGGGAAATCCATTCTTCATTTCCTGCAATCTAATCTGTATATCTAGGCCAAGAGTTAAAAAACAGAAAAAAATACATCGCTCTGGAGATGAACTACTTTATCATGCAACAGTGGTGGTGATATTACCAAGTACTGCCTAATTACAGATAATTGTAAATTACACACCCTCAACCAGAGGGGGGACCAAGTCATTCTCTTGCAAGTCACAAGTAAGTCTCAAGTTGAATCTCAAGTCCTAAACTTTAACTTTTTGAGTACTCAATTAGTCTCAATGCACTCTATACCAAATGTAATGCCATTTTAACAACACAATAATCATACATTAAATTTACAAAAATCATGAATGCTTTCTAAAATTTGTATTTATTTGTTTAAACATTTTTGTTGGAAATTGCCGTATCTCTGTTTGTATTTTTCAACCTGCACGTTTTTTATGCTGCCATTCATTTTATTGAACACCGAGTTTTTTTGTATGCAAACTGGCGCTCATTAAGATAACTTCAGCTTGACTGGATGCTGTCAGATTGGTTCAAACAAAGTGGATGTGGGGAGTTAAGTGTGGACCTGATAGGAATGAATCGCGTTAATGTTAATTGATTCTGAAAACGAATTGATTTGTGGCACAGTTCTTAAATAACATACTTTTTAATCTTTGGGCTTGGGGAAAGTATCAAGTATTTTCAATTATAAAGGCTCAAGTCCACCTGAGTTGACGAATCATTGGTATTAAAGTCTAAGTCATGTTGCCCGTCTTTGCTGATTTTGTAAAGTCAAGTCTAAAGTCATCAAATTTGTGAACCCAGCTCGGGATTTGAGTCCACACCTCTGTGCTAAAAACAAACGCAGCCAAAAGCTAAAAGCTCATGAGAGGTAAAAGGCAGTCTTTGTGAACAGGGTGTAAGGGCTTTTTCGGCACTATAATATTACACTACTTATGCCACTGCAGAAAGGACAGTGATTATTCACACAATTACATGATTGGACAGGAAACTAGTATTTGAAAAAAAATGAACAAATAACCAATGCTTTAATTTTGCTGCTGAGTATTTTATGAAACTCCAACACCCAAGATTTGAGAGTTGGCAGCAAAACTACAACCTCTTCAATGCAAGAACTGGCCAGAATCAATTTATCATTCTCACAGCAGTGTTTTACACAGAATCAGAGTATAAATGTGGCGATAGCTGATGACTGGAGGGGCGACAGCAAACTCTTTTCCTTTTAAGTGCCTGTGTGTCCCTTTTTATCATTCTGTGTCTCCTCTCGGAACTCAGATGTTTTTGAGGGTCTGTGAACACAGCACAGGCAGTGCTCTCCATGAGTTTCCTATTTTTTCCTCAGCAGCAGTTTGCGACTCGCAGGGTGGATAATTGATCTGCTGATCAGTCAAGCTGATCAGATCAGGTTGATGGATGAGAGTAGTAGCTGCTGTGAGTGAATGCAAACTTTTAGGCCCAGCAGAATGAATGGTTAGGTTTCACTTTCAATGCGCCTGAAATTCTGCTGCTCTGTCTATGCCCAGTGTGCGCTCCGACACTCAGTACATTTATATGACATTACAAAAAATTGATTTATTGTTAGTCTGACTAAAACTGGACTTTAAAAATACATGTAAAGATGTTAGTTGGACCCAAATCATACTAAATTAAATTTGGAAGTCGGACTAACACACCCAAACAGTGCGCTTGGGAATCGCATTACTTCTGCATGTATACAGTCAATCGAACCCAAATTGGCCTTGGCGCTTTGTGCATGCTCCACAGTTTCCGCCTTGGGCTTTGACCAAGAAGTTGAATAGCATTTAATGCGTAACAGAAGAAGGCAGTAACAACATCGTGAAATCTACATCCAGAGACATTTTTGCATTTTTACATTTTTGAACAGCCAAACTGTACAGAGTTGTAAAGTTGTCCACCATGACACTAGTTTGCCACTAGCTAACTGTAGCTTACTTGTTTGTTTGGTCTGTGATGTAATAGGTCAACCAGAAAAAGGTCCAATACTAGGAAGCTGAAAGGGGGCATATTGCTTCCTATCATAGCAGAGTCGGACATTCTTTGGTCAATAAATTGATTCCCCTCCCGTGCTTGTATACTGGGACAAGGACAGAAGTCTTTGGGACAAGGATAGTAGTCTTTGGGACAAGGACAGTAGTCCAATTAAATGGACTAGTCAAGCTATAACCGTAGCTCCACTTAACTGTGCATGTAAATGTACTGAGTGGGGTGCTACAATAACCAAACATAAATATTTCAATAGTGCTTCTAATGAACGCTCCAGCTCCAAAAATAGAAAAGCTAAGTGGCTGCAGATGTTTTGATTATGGCGGGCCGCCACAAGTAAATGAATGTAGGGGAAACCCTGCACAGCATCAATATTTGCTTATTGCATGTCTTCGGGATTTAACTCCTGGCTTTTGAGTGGCCATTTCTCACACTTCCGCAGTCAGACTGTCCTTGGAACGCAATGGCAGGCACCCTGTTTGCAACCACATTACTACATCATGACAATGAAAAACAAAAGCCACTAAATGTTCGCCTTGATGGATTAGCTACCTCAGTTTCTGCAAGTTGATTTTCATAGCTCCCTGAAATGAAGTGAAACCAATGTCTGCCTTGAAGGAAGGAAATCAGTCTGAAATCTGATAGAATGCTTTAGCTGGCAGTAATGTAAACCAAACACAATTTGTAGTTAATGGACTAAAACCTGCAACAGCACCGGTAGAGTCCTTTGAGAAGTTGGATTTGTCACTCATTCATTTTTTTTCTCCATCACTCAAACTTCTCTGTCTCTGAAGAGTTGCCTCTTCAGAGGGAGAACAAAGCAAACGGCAACAGCTCAGAGGAGAGAAAGACGGTCAATTTACCTTCATGCCATCTCCACCATCATTAGACTCATTATCATTAAAGGAAAAGCTTTACACGCCACCGCCGCATTTTACCTCTCCTTCTCCACCTCTCCACTCTCCCTCCTTTCTCCTTTACTTTCACCAGGGCCGTGAAAACAAGCAAGTTAATTAAAGTCGGCAAGAGTCCCTTCCATTTCCCGCTCATCAGCGAGGACAAGCCATCAAACGGAGCGCAGGTAGTCCATTTCTGTCAAATGAGAGAGTGGAGGAAGAGAGGGAGGAGGAAGACGAGACAGGGGGGACAGGGAAGAGGAGGAGGCCTCTCTTCATCTCTTTAGTTTTTGATGAGCTTTCTTAATTGGGCCACTATAGAAGGAGAAGTGAATCCTCAATAATTAAAAAATCTAATTAAGGAGTCTTTTGCATCTCCGTCCTTAATTATTCCACGCGGAGCAGTGGGGAGCGATACATTTCTGCCGTTTTCATTTAAAGAAGAAAAAAGGGTCTCTCGCTGTCTCTCCCCCGTCGCTCCGTGCAAATCCCCCATCAACAAACAGACTACTTTGTCTCTCTTATCCCTGTGTCTGTTTGTGTGTGTGTCTGTGAACAGGCTGTCCGTCTCCCCGCCTGTCTTATATTCCTCAGAGACCATCTTTATAAACATTTAAAGAGACTTAACCCTTTCATACAGACTCATATAGACGCTCTTCTCATCTGCCCCCTGCCTGTCCTCTCTTGCTGTTTCTGTCTGTCTGTCCTCAACCCACTGACTCAACCTTTGTCCCGAGTTCAACAGTGAAAAGTACTCAAAGACAACAACTCTCAACCAATGAACAGCTCCCTTGAAGTTAGACTTAAATCTTGACCCGACAAAACATCCCCCTAGGATTTGGAATCAAGTCTCTAACCCTATTAGTTTCAAAGTTATTAGGGCTGCCCCCTAAAATTCAATTATTCCAAGCATCTGTCAAAGACCCTCAAGCCAAATAGTCTCTTGTCAAGGTTTTACACGTCTGCTGTCGCCTGGAAAATAGGCTAAATTTTAAAAGGATAAGGCTGGTGATACTCTACATTTTTCCCATGAAAAGACCCAAATCAACAAATGTATCTACTGCCAGGTATGGTGTGTGTATCAAAGTCTGATATATCTTCCTCTGTGTGACAGAGCTCCATCCTTGTCCAAAAACTAATGAATACACATAAATGAGCCACACTGTTGCACTGGGTGACGTGTTCCGTCATTACCATGAACACAGACAGTAGTTTATTTTGACTCAATCCCACATACACCATCCTGCTGCCACTTAGAGCACAAAATGTGGATTAATCCACTGCTGAAAATAGTCCCCAACAAAAACACTATTTCCTCCTGTTTGAGTAACAGTTACCAGCTGTTTAGGAACTTCCTGAGCTTTTTTAAATACAATCAAGCTATTTTTTATTGCCTGTACCATATTTTTTCCAGAAACACTTTGCATTGTGATGAGATGATCAAAGTTACTAACCTAACCAGTGGTTTTAATGCTGTACCTGATCGGTGTATGTCAGAATGACATTTGTGCTCGCCCAGCCATAATTTGAATCATGTTTAAATTCAGTGCCATTGTATTTATGTGCTAACCTCATTTTTAAAGCCTCAGAATTAAATCAGAAGTATAGGAAAGTTGGAGATTATTAAGAGGCTGCATTCAAATAGACTTGAGCCTTGTTGTTCATTTGAAGGAGGCCAGTCCAGAGCAGCCGAGACACCACAAGGCAACACAGAAGATGATGCTGTGTTGCGGTTTATACAAGAACCCATGACTTTGTAATGTGAAGCCTGTCATTCTAATCCTTACCTCACAATCATCATGACAAAGGATACAATAATTGCCGCTGAGGTAACTGTTCAGTGTTATAAACTACTGTGTTTTTGTTCTGGTGTCTCACAAGTCTTCAGACTCTTACATCGTTACTCAAACTGGGCCTGGATAATATTTTATGATGCAATGGTGACTGGTGCCTGTTTTCAGTCTGAACATCCACAGCCCAGGACCCCCAGGGACCTAAGACCCAGGTTCACTCCATATCAGTTGGCTCCACATAATATCATAATTAGTTCAACATTTGCACCACTTAAATCAACATGTTCTCACGCCCAACTCGTATATTTTCAAAATAATAGTTTCAGCAACACTTTAGGTTTTGGCAATAAAACTATTTGGCTCACTTAAAATTATCATGGTTTGGGTTAAGATCACTTACAAAAGTAAGTAAACATCTATGTCATGTCATGTCTGTCAATTTTTCTCCACGGTATTATTATTTCATTGTATACATATCCTCATACAATGGTTCAAATGATATCTTAGGAATTAGTGCCCAAAGAATGGCGTTACGTCGTGAACATAAAGTTACCTAATTAAGGTTAAGTTTAGGAAAAGAAACATGGAGAAGACGTACCTTCAAATGGTTCAAAGTTTACTCAGAGTTCACACGACTCCGGTCCCCTGGGGAAAGTCCTGCGTTTTGTGACCAATGCACCACCCTGCCTCCTGAAACGCCTCCTTCTTTAGCACATTGGTCATGTGATCACAGCCTTCCAAAATACATGGTTTTGCACGAATTACTGGTTCGTCATTAGGTGGAATATTTACAAATTTTGGTGCATCACTTTTCCTAGGAAAACAGTGCAGAGAACAGCATGACTATAAGGCTTTAACCAATAATTATTTTCATTATCAATATATCTGATGACTGCTTTCTATGAAAACAGATTGATTGTTGGGAAATAGTGAAAAATGCACATCATAAATCCCAAAGCCCACGTTACTGGCTTTACTTACTTGATTATCAATAGCTGCTGCTGGTTAATTTTCTGTTATGGAGAATCTCTGAAAATAATTTAAGTGCCATATACGGTCAGAGTTGACAAAGTAAAAATGTACACCTGCATAGCCATGAATATAAATGCAATTTTTAGGATCATAAAGTTGAACAAGTCAAGTGTTAAGCATATTTTCTGCTATAAAAATTCTATACAGGATGGGACCTTGTTTAGGTAATGTACTGCACTACCTGAAATTCCAATGATATATATACAGTGTATTTAAAGAATGAATCACTGTAATAAAGAGAAGACGATTCCTATCAGACATGAGTTTGTTCTTAATTGGCTGCTGATGAAAAAATTGCACAGAGCGAGACGCTCATACTCATGGCTGTGTTTGTGCTCATAGAGGAGCAGATCCATGAATGTGCAAAGCTGCGTGTCCCGGCCATGCAGCTCATTATTATAATGACTCAGATGTAATCTGCCGAGGTTGCCAGATTGGTTTCTGCTGCCGAGAATCTTAGTTGCTAAATTATGAGTAGAGAGTAGTTCTGAGATCCTGCGCATCCAAGATCTGTGATACCAGCTGGTGAAACTATTATGTACTTTCTGTGTGAATATTTAATTTCAAAAGTTGCTTTTTTAAAGCACTATTCTGTCCAGTAATAGAGAGATGGAGATCAATTTTAATGAAGAAATGAGAGACAGATAATACCTTCTAATTCTATGCTTAAAAAAATGGTATGACAATGCTGGAGTGCTCTCATCTACAGTATGCTGTACAGTTGTGCCAAAATTCTCCATCTGAACTTGTCATTTACAGTCATACATGGCTGTATCCTTTAATTTTACAAGTGAACATATCTGCAGCACAGGATGCTTTTACACTTTACTTTCTAAAAAAAGAGTGAAATAATGGGTAATACGCTGGGAACAACTGGGAATCTCTCACCCCACTGGCATCATTATTTGTTCTTTGTGTAAGGAATATAAGTCTTAAAGGCCCACTGAGAGAGTAAATATAAGACGTTTTCTTTGGTGGAGGAAGTTGATATCCCATAAAAATGATAGCCTAAATATAGCCACAGAACATTTTTCATGTGTTGCGTTGCTCCTGTTGTTTACTGTTATTTCTGGAAAAGATTTGGACTTGCTGGACTGTGTTTGCTCGGCAAATAAATCAAAGCCTCTGCACACCTATACACTTAATTGATGTTTTTTTCCCCCTAAACTAGGTGTATATAATGGAGCTTTTATTTATGTCACTAACGCTAGGCTAATTTTGTATCAGACTTTGGTAGACTCTGGTGTGCCATAGTTTAAAAAAAATTGCAAGTACAGGTTAACAAGATCAAAATTCTTACATAGTGATTTCCATTACAAATACTATCACAGCAGCAGTGTACCTATGTTACATACTCAAAATCCTCAAATAAACATATTAAATTCAAGTGGGGAGAATAATAATAGCACCTGTATTGTGACAGCTGTCATTGCAGATTTAGCCCAATGTTCATTCATCATGCCACACAGATTCTATTCTTCCAACAGGTAAAGCAATTCAAGTAGGTCTAGCCTGATATCCTTTGATGGCTGTACTGCATCTACTGGCTCCCAGTATGTAACAAACCCTAACCCTAACCTTGGGAGACTGGTGTTCAGAACCGTGTGAAACCAAGTGACCTTTGAGTCCTTTTAAGGCATGTTGTCAGCATGTTTCCTTTCCTAAACCTGAGCTATGCAACTTTATTTCCCTTTAATCTGACCTATGTTAATTTTCTTTAGGTACCTAACTAATCCTGACCCTAACTTTGGAAGAGTGGTGTTTGGAACCATGTGAGACCAAGTGAACTGTGAGTCAAGGTATGAAGTCATCATTATTCTTTTCTTAAACTTAACCTACATAACTGTACTTGACTAAACTTAAAGACACCAAACTGTGTTTTAATGGTAAACCTAGCCTACATACCTTTGAGTACGCAACTTTACATTAAGTATGTAACGTGCTTCTTGGGGTACTAATTTGTTAGATATCATACAAACTGTGTTGTTGTATGAGGATATGTTGAACGGAGTTATGGTAGCAGTGTGTACAGGTGGTTGTAGGTTGACCTACAGAAATATTTGGCATATTTCTTCAATAGTCATAATTACCATTAATACAACTGCTTCTAGCCAGTACTGACACAGCTTCACATGAGTGAATGCACACCAGTGATCGCCTGTGAAGGTGATACTGATGCTGAATGTGGGCAGTGTCTGACATGAAGGACATGGAAAGCAAGGCTGCTACCAAATGTTAGCTAGCTTGTTAATAACTACCCTGAAATACGATGGTATTGGTACATTGTCCACTTTCTTATGTTCCATGCTTTTCTTAGGACTCATTGCCAGTTAGGCAGCATCTGTCACATGGGGCAATTAGTTTTTTTCATAACCAATATGACCAAAAGAATGAGATTGTGGATATGAGTGGCCGAAATGAGTTTTCTCTGAAGGGTGGCTAGGCTCAGCCTTAGAGATAGGGTAAGGAGCTCAGGCATCTGGAGAGAGTTCAGAGGGCCATGTGACAGGGCCAGTAGGCTAAGCAAGTTTCTCCCTTCGTTCCTTTCGTCCCTCTCCCCAGCAAGGTTTTCCAAGGTTTTCATTCTGGGGGGTCCCGAGGCATTTCCAGACCAGATGAGATAAATAATCCTCCGGCATGTTCTGGGTCATCCCAGGGGCCTCCTACCAGTTGGACGTGCCAAGAAAACCTCTTATGGGAGGCACCCAGGAGGCATCCTGATCAGATGCCTGAACCACCTCAACTGACCCCTTTCGACGCGAAGGAGCAGCAGCTCTACTCCGAGCTCCCTCTGGATGTCTGGATGTCAATAAATAATATGCTAATTTTCAGAGTTTACTGTTTCTGCAGTTAGTTCATCATTTCTGCTAAAAGGAAATGATATATGTGCCAGTATACACAAAACACATTTAAAAAGACATTGCCAATCAAATTTCACAAAAACAAACATATCGATGTCGAATACAAAGCACTTATCTCTGTATATTTTTAATCCTCTGAGGTGTTTTTGAGTTGTTTTCACCACCATACCAAATTTGGTTTAACTTTGTGCAGCAGCAGTAGTAGCATAGTTCACATCAACACCACCCTCAGAAAATCAGATTTAGATCTGACTTTTTGATCTACTTAACTGGCATATTTAAAACCTGTGTTAAATTACAGGTAGGATGTAATGTTGATGTTCTGGCCTGGGAACACTGTTCTTTGCTTGGCCTGCTGCCCGTTACCTGGCCCTTTATAAGCGGATAAAAATGAATGGATGTATGTAGTGTTGAATTAAATTAGGACACAGTTGTTTCTTGCAGTCTGGTGCACTTGTAGGATTTGTCTGGCTGGAGTGATTCCTTAGGGTACTCTCACCCTGAATCTGTTTGGTTTGGTTTAATCGATCTCTGGTGCATTTGTCTGGTTAGTTTGTTCAGGCTGGTGTGAAAGCTCTTAATCAGAACCCTAGAGTGGACCAAACAGTCGGACCTCAAAGCAGACTGTGTTTGGTTCAATCAGTCAGACAGTCAAAAGAATTTTAAACAGTGGTGTGTTGAGCTCTTTAAAAAGAGTGTGACATCACGGTAATAACTCGCTGTCATTTTGCTCTACAAGACAACTCCTTTTTGTCTTGTCTCTACCTGTCTGTCTTTATTAATAATGAGCAGTGATTTTCACTGTCAGCATACTAAAAATCTTCATAATCAGTCATTTCTTTGTGAGCTCTTTGTGACAACAGAGAACAAAAATGTACCCATAAGAAGCATTAAAGTGCAGCATGACCTGTTGTGAATTTGATTTCCCCCAAGTATGTCCTGATGATGCCAAATTACATCATCAAAATTGTCCAATCAATGTCAGTCTGTATGCAGCCATGTCGCAGACTGCAGCCATACACCTTCTGCACACTTTTTTTTTTTTTTTGCTGTGTGGTGATTCTTTGCAGTGTCAGGGGCTGCGAGTTTTGTGTACAGTTTTCCTTCCGTGTCCCTTTAGCTCTAAGACAGAGGGGGGCTGTGCGATACATCCGTGACAAATGACTTGTAAACTCACATTAGCGTCAAGAGGAAGGAGCGGAGCAGTGCCCCCCACGCCATCTCTCTGCTCCGCCGATGCATGCAGTGACAAATTTGGAAGGTTTGAGGCAAACTGAGAAATCACGATCTAATTTTGTATTGGGATGGTGAGGGGGTTAGGATGGGTATATGTGGTACATATATATATGTGTGTGTGTGTGTGTGTGTATGTGTTTGCATGTGTGTGTGAGACTGATTCAGGCGTGGGATGGACTGGAAGGGCCCGCTGAGAGGCACACAGCATCACACTACCTCTGTGGTGGAGAACGAGAGATAGAAAACAGAGGGGATGAAGTAGGAGTGAGGGATGGCAGAGCAAATGAGTAAACGGCCCATGAAGCCAGATGGAAAGAGGGATGGAGGAGGAAGAAGAGTTAGGAAGCTATGAAGACAGTGGCAGACAAGAGATGGAGAATAGGAGGAGGCGAGAGACAGACATACTGTAAGGAAACAGACAGCCAATCAGAAGACAGGAAGCAGAAAAAAAGAGGACGATAGACGGACAGACGGACAGACTACTGGCCCCTTCCTTCTTTCTTCATTCCTTGTTCTCTCCATCCCTCCCTTCCTCTCTTGTTGAACCTTATATCTCTCCCCTCTCTTTTAATTCACAGTGAGCAGAGTAGAAAATATTCAGGTTAGCAGGATTCTCTTTTTTGGCTACTGCTTATGGTCACTTTTGCCAGTTGAAATGACGGCAGTGGATTATATCAGCTTTAGTTGATTGACCGCAATTCCGTCACAGCTAAAATTAAATTTTGGCTGTTCTCTGGTTAATGGACCCTCTGCTAGCCAGTGAGTCAGATCTGCTCCAAAATTTAATGGGTTCTTCCTCGGTCAATTCTACACCCTCCCTAAAATTTCATAAAAATCAGCCAGTAGGTTTTTTTTAAGGTTTTTTTTTCTGTAATCCTGCCAACATACAATCTAAACTGAAAACATAACCTCTTTGGCACAGGTAATTAGCACCAAACATACAGTACAGCTGAGGTTGATTTGAATGTTTTAAAGTTTTAAAAGTATTTCAGCATAAACCAGAGTATTGGACAAATTAAACTGACCTGATTATGGCACTAAATGAAAAGTAAGAGAATTACCAAAGTTACTAAAATTCATCCTGAGGGGAACATAGATGTCTGCACCAAGGAGCCCTTGAGCAAGGCGCTGTACCTCCAACTGCTCGGGGCGCTTGATCATGAGTAGCCCCCCTCGCTCTTGCATCTCCCATGTAGTGCATGTATAGGTCCTGCTTGTGCATGTGTGTATTGAGGGCCTGTGTGTATGTGACAACAGAGTGAAAAAAATGGAATTTCTTCTTGTTACATGCAACTTTAGTTACTTATAAATGTTGAAAGTCAAACCTAAATAGATTATGTCAGGGGTTTGGAAGGACACAGATCAACTGACAATTTTGATATTGAGTATGGATTTGGTAAAATGCTAACAAACCCTGATGATATCCAAGAAAAGTATCATATTCTATGTAAAGTGATGTTACCAATCTTAAATTATTTCCTGTTTTCATCACATTACTACAGTTACCATCCATTTTGGTAGTTATCACTTGATTGATTGGCCGTTATCAGTGATTATCAGTCTCATAAATGGCCTGCTACACCTACCAGTAGCGTCAGAGTGAGTTGGTATCAAGAACAGTTTTGTCAGGGTTCACTTTTGGTTTTGTTTGGTTTTGGCACCAAAACTACATGGTTAGGTCTGTACAACAAAATCATGGTTTTAGTTAATTTAAGTACATTTGTTACATAACGTAACCTTGCCTACATGATGTAATGGGCTAACTTATGTACCTCAGTTAAAATAAGTCACCACTGACTTTTGGTTTCACACAAGACATGAACCCCAGTCTCCTCGGTAAAAGCCAATACTCTGTGGTCAGCTTTAAAAGAAAATAGTCTGGGGGTAAAATAAGCATGTTTGTAACATAACGTAACCATACTCAATGCTAGACCTATCATGATAACTACTTTGTTGGACGATGTATTGTCCCAGAATTACTTGCAACAAACAGTATTGTTGTCATTTTGAGACCATTTTAGGCCACTGATATAATGATAATATAATAGCACAATAATGCAAATACACCTTTTCAACACACCTTGTAATTCTCAAGAATATTCAGATATTATAATCGTGAAAAACATGAAAAAATGTTATAAATATTATTTTAAAAGTAATCAACACCTGTTAATACATACAAGAAAGTATGGAATACCTTTATAGGAGTAGCCCAAAATTACTCAATATGGGACTTACTGTAAAATTTGGCAAACAAAAACAAAACCGATCAATGCCTCTTGCGACTAACAGACAAACTTAATGAAGGTCCTGAAACCCCGCAGTTACCTCCATAATCTGGCTGGTGTGCTACAGTGGGCTCCTGTGGATGGACGTCCTTGGAGCCGGGCACTTTGCTGCTAGATTTATGGAGTGGAGGATGAAGTAGTTGGACGGTAAAACTACAAACGATGGACTTTTGTCTTGTTGCCAAGGGTTGGCAAGCTAACGACTATAAGGATTGTGTGTCTTCCAGTGCAGTTGCAGGCTAACGGTAAGCTACACTGTGTTGTCTTTCAAGTGTTTTTTTCCCTTTGGACTCAAGCAAGTACACAAGGTGGAGAGAAAAAAAAAGGATTTCTGCACCCAAGTCTTCAAATGATGGAGAAAACCCTACTGTTTATTCTGGCATCATGTTGGCTAAAATGTTGGTGACATTCTTATGTGATGAAACGTGTGTCAACAAAAAAGTCAATATCAAGGTAAGCAAAATGATTAAGGTCATGTCCTTATATCGTATGATAAGTCAAAAAATAATAACAATTATCATGACAGGTCTTCTTGACATGATGCATCTTGTGAAACATGTACATCAGCTAAATAAGCCAACGCTGTCTTTGGATTTCATACGAGACATGAACCCCCTTGTCCCAGGTAAAAGTCCTGTGTGTTTGACCCATCCACAACTCCAGTCTCCTCCGTACATGGACAGCACCTACTAGTAAGGGTAGCAGGTCTCTTAAAGATCTATGAGGCTGACAATCTATGACCAGCCATTGAATCACGGGATAACACTTGAAGTGGGTAAAATCACTTTACCTGTTTTTGTTTTTTCATCTGTTAACCTAGGTTACGGTGCTGTAAATTAAAGGCAATCAATTTAAGATGGCGTACCTTAAAGTCAGAAATTAGAATCACTTAATAGAGTCAAAATAGAGTCACTTCTTATTAGTTCAGGTCCAGACTGACAGACGGACAACTGATAAGCCCTCAGATAATCAGGCGGTCAGACAGACAGACAGTTGGGTAGCACCTCGGGGTAGTGGAGGTGATGGTGATAGTGGTTATAGTGGGGGGGGGGGGTTATAGAAATCCACGGGCCATAAAGCAGCGCCAGCCTGGCATCACCATGGCGACGGAGGGACTGGAAAAAGGCACCATCCCACTACTCCTGCCAGAGAGTGGAGTATGTGGTGGAGGAGGTGGCTGCTATGTGTGTCATCCATGTACATGCAGAGCCCATGAAGTGATTGGGGAGGTGAGGGACAGGGGTGGGAAAAGGTGGGAAGGAGCGAGAGAGTTTAGGGAGCAGAGGACATAGGACTTTACTGTTGGAGGAAGGAAAGGAGGTGGAGATATTTGCATATGGAAGAAAAGGAGAAGAAAGAAGGATAGAAGAAGGGATAATTGAATAAGGCAAGGAGCAAAGGACAGATGGAGAGGGACAGAGGGAGAAGGTAAGAATGAAGAATGTCAGGAAGCAGAGACAGATAGATGAAGGAGGTAAGGAAAGAGAAGGAAAGAGGGAAGAGGGGAGCAGACAGTGCAGAGGGGGGGGCACACGGAGCCTCCAGCTGGAGCCCCTCTGCGCTGCAGGAACACAACCCGAGGCTCACACACACACACACACACACACACACACACACACATGCACGCCAGCATGTAGTCCAAAGCAAGTGAGAGCACACACTAGTGCACACACTCACAAACCCACAGCACACATTCAGACAGAGATATTCTTACACACACACACACACACACACACACACACACACACACTCGTCACCTCATGTGCCCATTACACCAGCCAGGGCCAGCCGGTGAATCTGAATAAAATCATCTCCTCCTAAATCTCCATCCCTCCCTCCCTCTGTCTGTCTGTCTCTTTCTCTTCATCCGTCACCACCTCTTCCTTCTTTTGTATATCACTCCTTTGTCTCCTGCCCGTTTCACTTTTTCTCCCTCCCTCTCCTCGTCTGTCCCTTCTTCTTTTCTATCTTCATCTTCCTGTCGGTCCACCTCAGGCAGCTCTCTGCAGTGGCTTGAGCAATAAACTCAGGGGACCCTGCTATCACAGCAAACCAATTACCCAGCACTGGGGGCACACATACACACGCACACAAACACACATACACACTGAAACATTGCCCCTGGGAGTCTGTCCCCAAAACACACACACACACACACACACACACACACACACACTGGAAAAGCAGCAGCCTGTCCACAAGGAGTTACGTTAGAATAATAGAAAGCAGTGTAAGTCCAAGTTAAATAAAGAAGCAAATAAATTATTAATTTCAGTGATTCAAAGATGCACAAATAAAGTAAAAGAGAGAACAGTAGGAGCACATTGTCACGATATCAACATTTTTACTTTGGCATCAAGACATGGCCGTATTACCCTGCAATAGAGCCCATGGCAAAAATGGGCTGCTGGGCCACTACTGCCTCAATTTATCCCCAACGCATTGTGCAATGCGTACGGATTTTATACAGTGGAATACAACTTAGCCTCTGGCCCAGTCAGCAGAAAAAAATGATGTTTCTGTAAACCACAAATATGTTACATTTCCACATTCTATATGCTTCAATAATCGTTTCTAAGGACCCTTTTCCACTGCACAAAACAACCCACGAACATCTGGCCATTTAATATAATGTGAAAGGTTTAAATCAGCATTCACACCTAGATCTAATGACTCTGCAGTAGCTACAGGTATTCATCAACTCCAGTTGTAATCGGAAGTTATGTAGACACAACAGCCTGCTGAATATGCTCATTTTAGCCCCTTAACTGGCGAGATACAATGACGTGCCACCACAAATTACCATCCATCTCCGCCCAAACAGTGCTCAAACATTGACCCAAATTAGCCGGCACAGAGTTTGACAGACAGACTGAATTAGTAAGAGCTATATAAAAGCAAGTAACCACCATTAAGTTTTCACAGGTCTCCATGCTGTTTTCTATTGTTTACTTACCTGTTTTCCAGCCTGCCCTTGACATCAAATGTGACACATAAAAAAACCTCTGTTCTACTGGCAATGGGAAAGAAGTCTATAGCCTATTATTAGCAGGTTATCCTGTGTTTAAGAAATTTGCATAAATGCACTAATTTGGGTGGAAAAGGGTTATAAAGTAACATTGTGTATGAGCTGTCTTTGTCATCTGGAGGTGGAGGGGATGGTGGATGGTGTGGCACACAGGAGAGATGCCTGCCAAGCTGCAGACCACTGTTCCAGACCAACAAATAACAAAACCAATTGTGTTCTAGTGACCTGTTGCTGTTTTTCCAGCAGATTTTAAGGCACCACATGTGGCTGTTTTTCAGTGATCTGTTACTGTTTTTCCACTGGGAACAGTGCTGAGCCATTGTTGGGTTTTCTGCTGGGAAAGTGCCTTAGAAAGTTTTTTGTTGTTGTCTTTTTTTACTCAGACATCGCTGCATTTCCAGGCTGTACTGTGCCCCCTAAACCAGACATTTACAGCCCACACATGGTCTTTTCCTAACCATAGCTAAGTGTTTTTTGTGCCTTTACCTAACCACACATTAACCACGGTGCTGTTGAAAGTTTCAACATATTAGTATAGTATGTATAGTAACGTACAAATGTAACATATAAGTGGTTTGCAGAACCATACAATGCCAACATTTTTTCTGGTGTTGGATTGCTAGCCTCTCATTTGCCATGTGGTTATTTGACTAAACACTACTTAATTTAGGAATATGTGAAATATTAACACAGAACTAAAATAATGGTTATAAAACTAGCTTTTGACACAATAAACCTGTACCATAGTCAGACGGCTTAACCATCCCACAATATCTGGATACAAGTGGTTTGGATAAATAATAATATAAACTTGTTTAGATGTTACCTTTATCTGGATGAAAAGCACATCTTTTAAACCAATAATGGATTTTTATGGGAGGGTTGAATATCATCTTCACTCCCCACAAGGAGGCACCAAGCTCAATACAGCAGAGAATGGGGAGAAACGATAATCACAGCATCACACACCAAAAGATCGGCAGCTATAGTTTTTGGTGAAAGGGAAAATGCATCAAGATCTGCCATTCTCCTATTTTCCTTGGGTTGAAGCTCATCTATCTGTATGACATTTCTGATGCATGCTATATGAGCGTCAAATGACGCAAGCAAAGGGTGCAGTGCTACAAGACAATGAGTACGTGCTGACCTTAAGAGGGATTTTTTTTTCAGAAGTTTGTTGTTTTTTACCTGTGGTAAATGTTTTCTGCGCACAGAAAGAAAAAAACTAAAAACTAAAAACAAGCAAGCACTCCAGACATAGACATCTGGATTAATCAACAATGGCTACCAAAATGTGTCACTGACCATTTCTCTCATACAAGACACTATCGGAAAGAAATTTAGGTTGCAAAGTGCAACCTTGAAACATAAGGCAAAAATATTGTGCAATTTGATAATATGAATGTATTTTCTTAGAAGCTGATGCCAATAAATGTCGCATCAAAGTGAAACCTCAATGAAGAATGTTTGAAGTACAAGGCATTGGCTCGTGTGTAGTGCAGTGGCAGAGGTTACTCACCAGGGGGAGCCGTAGATTCTGAAGCCCCGCACAGTGACCTCAGAGTCCTGCAGATAGATGCAGTTGGTGAGCAGCGACTGGACGTTCTCATAATTCTCAGGCTTCAACTTGGAGGCAGAAGGGAAGTAGTAGAAGTCCTGCTTGATCAGGTCAGCCATAAACTCCTGGTCGAAGGTCAACTCATGATTTCCGGCGATTACTATCTTGATGTCATAGGGCAGGGTACCTGGAAGAAGAGGAGAGGGGGAAGTAGAGAGGTGAACAAAAGGAAAGAGATGGGGAGAAAGTGGGGAGGGAAGGAGGAAAATAATGATAGAAAAACTTAAGGAGAAGCAAGGAACATGAAAAAAAGAGAAGATGGGAGTGATTGGGGAGTGACAAGGAGAAAGGAGAGAGGAGGCAAAATTTGATGAAGAAAGTCAGATGAGGGTGAACAAAGCAGGAGGTATGAAGTTGAATTATGTGAGGGAATAGAGAGGGGGATAGAGAGGGCATAGAAGAAAAGATGAGAGGAGGAGAAGTAGAGGTGAGAATTAGGAAGCAGAATTAGGAAGCAGGAGGTGAAAGTGGTAAAGGCATGAAAGAAAAGCAAAGGAGAAAAGACAAGGAAAGAAGGATATATAGAAATAGAAAATGGAAGGATATGGAAAGGGGAGATGTAGGGGAAGGGGTGAGAGGAAGGAAACGAAGGAGAGCCGGGTGGCAGACGGAGTGGGGAGGGACAAGGAGGAGAGGGAAAATTGAGGACTGGATATGAAACTCATCCCAGACTTCTTGGCATTCACATGCGACATGGCTTTCTCATTGTCTTTCCCTTCATTTCTAGCAAATCTGTACATCTGTCTTAGCTTCCCTCCATCAGTCAAGGTCTCAACCCAGTACACTGCTGTCTTCTGTTTATGGAAGCATGGCTGAATGCATCCGTCAAGGAATCTTTATCTGGAGGAATGATGAGGAGGGAAATCAGAAAGAGTGATCATTGTGAAGTTTACGATGCAGAATATTAAACATTTACGGGCTATGGCAACCGCCGCCGCATCTTTCCCCCTTTCTCTCTCATCATCCTCCTCTAATCAAACACCCACTCCTTCATATCACCCCCCATTTTCTCCTCTGTCTCAATGGCTTTAATTGGCTATTCAGAGCCTGGCACAGCAGGGCGCACAATCGATCTGTGCCCATCAAACCCAGCGGCAGCCGGCCCTTCACAAATCTACATGATGTTTTCAAAGCTCTGCTGAGGAAACAGAGAGCCAACACTGACAAACATCTGGGGGTCTGCTTTGTCAGGTAGAGTGGCTGACGGTGAGTTCAATCACCATGGAATTTTTTTTTTTTTTTTTTAAATACTGCTAGGACGGCATGGCGTGCAGCTGAGCACATCGGTTTGTGTGTCAGCATGTGTGTTTGTGAGTGACTTTCCCTCATGTGTGCGAGTTTGCATGCATCTGTGCATGAACGTGTCATGTTAGTGAAAAGGAGTAATTAAACTGAGCTTTAGAAGAGGCTGACAGCCCGGCGACGGCCCTGTCATAACAGCCAATCACAGCCCGGTGACAGAAAGAGAGAAAGAGTGGGGGGATAGAGGGAGGGAGAGGAAGGAGAGAGCGACAGAAATACTTTAGGAAGCCCAAAAATCCTTGAGTGTGAAGGAGGAATAATAACAAGATGAAAGCAGCTGTCAAAGAGTGCCCGTCTCTGCAGTTTGGGCCGGGGACGCCCCCTCTCCCCAACACAGCTCCCATTTGTTTGGCAGAAGGGCTTGTGTTTAGTTGTCAAGCAGACACCAAAAAAGCCCCGTAAATGAGGGGCTGCACCTCCACAAAAGGCACACGGACACACACACACGCCACCGCACAATCAAAAGATGTTTTCGATTGCTTTTCGTCAGACTTTGGCATTTGAAGTATCGTTCCTAGATAAACCAAGGTTGAAGGAATATTTGCTCTAAAATAAAAATTCAATCATTATTTTCGATCAAATTCTTATTAAAGCCTGCAGAGCGCCTGTATTTCTTTCTCAAAGTACTGAAGGTAATGGGGCTGTCTTTTTTTTCTTCTTTTTTTTTACCAAAAAATGCATAAAATCCCCCCATGTTCTCTGAATGTCTAAAGCAGCATCATCACTGTGCTTCTGCATTGTGGGTCCTGAAGACCAATATTTACCTCTCTCTATTTTTCACACAAATATTGAGAAATTTAATAGGAAAGGAAATACAGAAATAGGCAAGTAAACATGACACTTTTGGACCCAAAAACTTGGAATGCACTGCACAAAATACCTGGAAAGATTTTAACAATGTTCAGCTTTTGTGCAGCTCCTAACAGGACTGGTAATTTCAGTAATTCAAGACCTCATGTGGCACCAATCCATGCAAAACTTTCTGTACGAGATTTTAAAAAAGAAAGGTTTGGAGATATTCAGAGACTGCCACAGTAAAATGTCTAACTAAAAAACTTTCAACTGAGTAAAAATGTACAAATAGAAATTAAGATTCACTTTTATTTAACGGTAAATTAGCATTTCAGGCTACCACAAACATTTCCTTGTGCTTTGTATGTCACATGCCTGCAGCTGCTTTACTATAAAAGCCTTCCAGCTGGTGGAAATCTAACAAAATCAAAGCAAGAAGCAAAGAAGTATTACTGAAGGTATTTATTGTGAAGCAGCTGCAGGGATGAGATGTAGAAACACGTTTTGTGTTAGTCCAGACTCACTTCGCAACAAGCTGGTCTCAATCTATTAAAACATTGACACATTTTTATTAATCTTTGTATTGTTATTGGTGGGTAAGAACATAATGTAAGTGGAAACACCATATATTCTTCACAGATTACAACCTTAAATACACTGAACAAAAAATTAAATGCAGCATTTTTGTTGTTGCTGCTATCGTTCACAGGTTTAAAGGGGAACTAATGTTTTTTTCAACCTGGGACCTATTTTCCGATCTACTTTTGTCTAAATGAGTGATAGGATGTTCAATATTTGACATTTCTCCAGTACGAAGCTAGGGCTGACCTGCCTGCAGCCCATGAGCGCGCGCTATATTAAATAATAGGGCACTCAGACAACGTCAAACAACGTCAAAATACGGCCACTAAAAGTGCATTTTTTCCACACAGATGGGCTTGGATTGTTAGTATAATTATCCGACAAAATAACGGAAATGAGAAATGAACGTCTGTGTTTACCTTTAGCTGGATTAGGACAAGTTCCTCTGCCTGTTGCAATTTTAGTATATGTGCTACCGAAGTAACACTGCTCCCTCTCTCTCCTCGTCCGCTCTTCAGTTTCAATGAGCTCTACATCCGTGTATGTCCGTGTACTCCGTGTTCAAATAAATACGGGTGGTCATCAAATTCAAATGGCTCATCCAGATCCAGTTGGTCAAAATTGGGTAAAAATTCGGACATGTTTGTTGTGGCAAGTCAAAACATTTAGAGAGTGAAAGTCTGGCTCTGAAATCTCACGTCTCGTCAGATTTGAGTTGTTGCAGGAAGTAACCACTGGACTGACCTTACAAAGTCTGTTTGGAGTAGTCATGGCTGAATTTTTACCCGATTTTGACCAACTGGATCTGGATGAGCCATTTGAATGGACCATGTGAGAATTTAATTTGAAAGGACAGACACAGGAAGTGGCCACGCTCAGCAGTCAGACAGGAGTCACATTAATTTACAGGGCTGGTACCTGTGGTTATTATATGAGCTAGTTAATAACATGTCAGGCAGAAAATCCAAAGGGTGGGATCATTTTGAGAAGGTGGAGGACAAACCCAAGGTGATATGTAAACTGCAGGCATTCATTTGCCCATCATTCGTTGACTACAAAGATGATGTATCAGATGATAACATCAGCTACACTTAAGTAGCTACATGCCCATTAGCCGCTTAGCACAATCATTATTGCTTTGCCGATAGCGTAATTAACAAGTAGTTCGCTCAGTGTGTGATGTGTGATTGTAGATAAAATATAGGCCTATATCAGTTAAGGTTCATTAGTACGGTTTTGTATTTCTCTGTAATGTAGCAAAGTGTTAACAATGTTACTTACACTATTCTTTCTCAGACCTTGAACTCAAACTATTGTGTTGCCCTGCCCAAAATATAGAATTTCAAAATCAAATTAATATCGTAAACCTGCGGGCAACTAGTCGACTAACTAGACCTAGCTAGGTCAACTAAGAAAATTCTTAGTCAGGGGCAGCCCTACTGTGGTGTGATCAAACTGCACATTTTAGAGTGTCCTTATACTGTGATCATTCCAAGGCACACCTGTGTAGTAATGCTGCTGTTAATCAGCATCCTGATATGCCACACCTGTCAGATGAAAGGATTATCTTGGAAAAGGAGAAATGCTCACTAACACGCATTTGTAGTCATTCTTGTGTCCACCTGATGAAGTATTAACTTTCGTTTTAGCTATGCATTGGTCTCCACCAAGTAAAGCATTTGGCTCTGTAGTTAACTGCTTAATTTGTACGTCAAAAGAAAAAAAACAAAGAAAAAAATAAGCTTTGTGATACAGAACAGAACTGAAGAGTCTAGTGATAATTCTCTGTGATTTGTCACAATGAATGACCCTTCTTACATTCCACTTCATCATTTGAGCCTCTGTTAATGTAAATATCTAAATAGTGCAGTTTTAAGACTACATTAAAATTAACTTGCATTTATTACATAGCCATCTCAGGCTGTTCATTTCCAGCATGTACAAATCTTGTTTAAATGCATCTCATATCACCTTCAAAAATGCTACAAACGTATCAGACCACATTTCTTTCCTCTGCAGCCTTAATGACGACTGTGATAGCTTCTCAGTGGAAGCTCAGCAGGAAAGGTGCCA
>NC_065528.1:3288925-3291425 GCF_006386435.1 Epinephelus moara | reverse complement strand
GTCAGTACTTTGTGGTTTGGAGTTTAGTTTCTCTCCTGCATCCTGTTTTTACTTCCAATATCTGCTTTATTTTACTGTTTCATGTTCGCTATCAGCCGTATTAGAAGCTGTGTGAAGTTGCTGCTCGAAAACTCAACATTTCCTCGTTTTGCTGCTTCACAATAAAAGTTTTTATAAAACAAAATAATGGGGGACATTTATTTTTAAGACTCTATAGGGATTAAAATATGTTCATTACGGAATTAGTGGAACTTTATTACTGGCTTTTCTTTGATTAAGACAAGTCTAATAATATGGAACAGCCACAGTCAGATGTAAGATGAAGAGCTCTGCAAACAGCTCACCTCCCACAGGTAAACTTCATTTACCTGCCCTGCTGTGGAAAAACACATGCAGCAAAAATAACAAGGGACTTTAGCCATTGATCAGCTTGCAACTGAACATGTAGCCCACTTATAAGGCTCTGAGATAACAATATCTTCTCTCTCCTGCTTGGAAGTGGTGAACAGCTCACAGGTACTTAATACAATACAATCTCTAGCTTTAGAGCAATATCTACTGTTGGCAAAAAAGTTGCACATTTACGATCTGATGTTAGCGCTGTTAGCTTGTTTACTATATTACATGAATGCCATTGTCACACTGAACGTCCCACTGAGCCCCTTTCAAACTTTATATTGAAAACAATTAAAGAGTCGTCACATATTCATACTAAACGGCTAAATCAGATTTGACTAATAAATTCTGAGTCAGGTACCACCCTAGCTGTGTACTCATATGCTTTCTTGATTAGTGTTGAAGATCAATACAATTCTCATATCTGTCCCAGTCTTTCAGGGATTGTCCCTGTTTGTCTAGGATTGTCCTGATTTCAACCTAGGTGTCCCGAGTCCCTACAAATATCTGTAAAACATCAAAATGTCCTATTTTACCTCATGATCCCAGTTTTCACTACAATTAAAATAACAATAATGATAATAATAATAATAATAATAATAAATTACTTGTTTTCAGCATTCACTCAGGCCTACTTTACACTACATGGTTCAAGTGACCCAATTCCGATTTTGTCCTCTCAAGTGGCACAGATCAGATCTGTAACACGAACATGTAAACAGGAAAAAAACGCATGATATCGAATATTGTCAGATCAGATTCAGGCCTCCTTCATATGTGGAAATATATCGGATATGAATCAGATATCTGCCAATAGGTCTGTAATCTAAACAGACAGATCAGATATTTTCTGGCAATCCATGTCATACGTCATGAATAATGCGACGGCAGCGCATTTTGATGACGTGCTCGGGCGAGGGAAAGGAAGGAAAGCCGAATAAATCGCATGTCAATCAAAAACTATGAACCAAAAAAAGCACAATCTATCCCGAGTGAGACAAACTGCTTGAACCCCCACTTCAGTGTACCAGCAGAGAACCTGCAGAACCGAATCAGCGAAAAAACACATTGGGCTACACAGCCTCTCTACCTGAGCAGCTGAAGCTGCGGCTCGCACCCTCGACACACAGACACACAGACACACAGACTGTGCTTCCTCATGCCAGCCAAACGTGTGCGCAACTGTGAGAAATAAATATGTGAGGTGTACGCTGCTTTTCTATCTTTTTTTTTATTTTTCTTTCTTTCTTTCTGTCAGTGACATACACTCCTAACACAGGACAGGTTGTTTTTATTGACTGAGTTGTTTATTAAGCCATAGTGATGCGTGGATCGGCTCTGATAGCACCCGAACCAGCATGTATGCATCAATCATCCAGCCGCACCCATCTGCAGCTGCACGGACATTTCCACCGCTCTGTGTAGGGCTAAGTTACCTTTTAAATTATGTAGAGCAGCGCCAGCTTTCCAGGTGATTTATTCTTTAACGATTAACTTCAAATATTTAAAGTTAGTCCATAAAATTGCTTTCAGTAAAGTAAACATTTCCATACGCGCAGTAATGTCACTGTAGCAAATACCATGGAACATTTACACAGTGGTCAAGAGTGCTGGACCGGAAGTGTCGCACAATAAAACAGAAGCTGGCTGCGTTCTGTTTTGCCTCCGTGTTTCCGTGAAAAATAAGGTGAATAGAACATGTAAACAGCAGTCAGGAAAAATCGGATATAGGCAACAAATTGGAATTGGGCATCAAGACATGGTAGTGTTAAGGCAGCCTTAGACATTTATCATGTTCTGTGCCACATATTATTAACTAACTCAGAGGTAGGCAGCCAATCGTTCTGAAGCCTCTCTCTAGTAGCTACCTGTGGCATTGACAAAAATGATATGGAAATAAGTAATGATTACTATTATCTAGAGATGCACCGATCCAGCTTTTTCAGTTTCGATCCCGATCCCAATGCTGTGGCTTTGAGTATCAGCCGATACCCGATACCGATCCGGTTACTCGTGGTCCCTAAAGTCTCCAAAAGTAGATCAGGAGCCAGAGCCTTCAGCTATCAGGCTCCTCTCCTGTGGAATCATCTTCCTGTTACGGTCC
>NC_065528.1:3280391-3287740 GCF_006386435.1 Epinephelus moara | reverse complement strand
GGATCGGCTCTGATAGCACCCGAATCAGCATGTATGCATCAATCATCCAGCCGCACCCATCTGCAGCTGCACGGACATTTCCACCACTCTGTGTAGGGCTAAGTTACCTTTTAAATTATGTAGAGCAGCGCCAGCTTTCCAGGTGATTTATTCTTTAACGATTAACTTCAAATATTTAAAGTTAGTCCATAAAATTGCTTTCAGTAAAGTAAACATTTCCATACGCGCAGTAATGTCACTGTAAAGTCAGTCAGGCTCTGATTGGAGGGAGAGCTAACCACGCCCACTTAGGAGACAGGAAGAGTAACCGTTTTCTTAACATTGGATAAGCCTACGGTGGGGTATCTCCTTTATCCAATATCTCTGGTATGACGTAGCTCACGTCGCAATAGATTTAAAGGGAAAGGATCGCCTCAGGTATAGGTTGCATTTTCCGTTACCCGATCCATCTATTTTGATGATATCGGGGCCGACATTCGATCCACATATCGGATCGGTGCAACCCTACTATTATCGCATTTTATTATTCCTTTATTGTTGTTGTAACCCTAAAGTGATTCTTACATTCTCCAATTGTAAAAATATGTAACCAATACACCAAGTAATTTATTCTTAAAACATTTTATCAAATAAAATGTATGTCATATGTTTATGGCCTGGAACCTTTCCTCTAAATCTCGACCACAATGGTTACAGTGGTCTCTAGTTTCGCTAGCTATGGATTCCAAATCCAAAAAAGGTAAAGTCCAATGCTGCAAAGTTAAAGTATCAAATAATCATAAATAGCACCCTGCAGAGTAACCACCTTGTTCTAAAACTTATTAATGAATGCTTATATAGACCTATCATTAATGCTGATGGGCTAATTTAGTTTTAAGTTAATCAGTCAGTGGCATTTGGCAGAAAGTTCATCAAAATAAAGATGGAGGCACCAGAGCAAGAAATCAAAAATGTGCCATTGGTGTTTAAATCCAACTTCTGGACTTATTTTGGATTTTTTTAACACAGAAGGAAAGGAGGACATGGATATGTCCCATTCAATTTGCAAGCAGTGTCATATGAGAATAAAATACTCTTTGAATACTACAAACATGAGGGCTCACCTCCTCTCCACCATCCAGAGCTAGCTTTAGCAGAAAAATCAACCAACACTGGACACAAACTACCATCCAACTCTGAGAGAGCGAAGAAAACAACACAGTCCATCACCTACTTCATGTGCAAAGATCTATGTCCATACAGTGTTGTTGAAAATGAAGGCTTTTGTTACATGCTAAAAACACTGGAACCCAGGTACTGTATGTGACTCCGTCTTGACAGTTTTTCACCAACTCAGCTGTACCCAAGCTCTACAGAGAAGTGAAGCATGAAGATGAGGAATCTTTGAGTAGAGCAGGAAGGGTGGCATTAACTCGAGACGCTTGGACATCAAGCTCAGTGGATTCATAGGTGACTATAACGGCACATCTCACAGAGAATTGGTGACTGCTGCCTCACGTTCTCCAAACTAGAGCAGTACACCAAAGTCACACCAGAGCAAACATTGCAGACCTCCAGCAAAGTGCAGCACAAGGATGGGGGATTGCGGTTGTAACAGACATTGTGTTTGACTCACACACTTAATCTCACTTCACAGAGGGTGTTAAATCTGCCAACAGTTCAGTTTGTCAGGTGTATGCAGCATTTCTGACAGGTTTTATGACTGTGTTGATCAGTCTGTCGGTCAGTTGGTCTGTCTATCTTATGAGGTGAAACTGATTTTTTTCTTTGAGGAAATAATTTGCAGTTGGACAAAAAGGTAATAAATCACAGTATATTTTATTGAAATTCTCAGCATGTCGCAATAATGTCATGTCGTATCCTAAGTATCATGATAATATTGTATTGTGGGTCCTCTGGCGATTCCTTCCCCTATGACTAATGCTTATTTTATAGTAAAGGTTGCTGACTTCTGGTCTAACCATTCTTTATGCTAAATTAACCATCTCCTAGATACGTATGGCACAGACATAAGAGTTGGGGCTTGAAATACCATGCGCATATGCATGGTAGTGCATGTAACATCTGAGCTATGTATGTAATTGTCATCCATACATGTACTAAACATCTTGTGCAAGGCTTCCACCTTTCATGCATTGACTCTGACACACTGTCAAGCCACACATCCATTTTTGCCAAGCAATAAAAATGCTGCAGTGCAAAAAGAGGACACTGACAGCGTACAGACAAGAGGTGCAACAGCAGCACCATTGAACCCCCACTTGAATTTTAACGTGTGTCGATTTGTGCTGTTACTGTACTGTAACAGATACTCGCAAAACTTTCAGCAGCCAAATGGACAAAGGAAAACTTGCATTTCAGCAATAATTAATTACACATCACATAGGTATACTACGCTGGATTGTCAATTCCTGTTTGTAAACACTTGCCGGCGAAAGTGAAAGTAAAAGCCAACCCCTGATTCACTTAGGCGTTTTGCCTTGCTGTTTGTGTTTTTTTCAGAGCTGCGTCCCTGGATGCGTGCTACTTACAGTCCAGCACCTGGTCCATCCATCCATTTTCATCCGCTTATCCAGGGCCAGGTCGAAGGGGCAGCAGGCCGAGCAAAGCACCTTCGGTCATTACACAGAGCTCATGACCATAGGTGAGGGTTGGGACGTAGATGGACCAGTAAATCGAAGCTTTGCCTTCTGGCTCAGCACCCTCTACACCACAACAGACTGGCATCACTGCAGAAGCTGCACCTAACAGCCGATCCATCTCACGCTCCATTCTACCGTCACTCGTGAACAACACCCAGAGATACTTGAACTGCCTCGCTTTAGGCAGAAAATCTGCCCCATCAGGACGGGGCAATCCACCGGTTTCCAGCAGAGAACCATGGCCTTAGATTTGGAGGTGCTGACTTTCATCCCAACCGTTTCACCCTCGGCTGCAAATCGCCCCAGTGCATGCTGGAGGTCACGTTGTGATGAAGCCAACAGAAACACATGACCTGCAAAAAGCAGAGATGCAATTCTGAGGTCCCCGATATGGACCCCTTCCTTCCCCCCTCTGCACCTTGAGATCCTGTACGTGAACACCCTCCGAGAACGTGTTTGACTTTACACAGCTCTCACTTTGGGCATATAGGGACTGGATGGCTTGTTGCAGTGAGCCTGGTACCCAGTACCAGGTCTGTCCAGTAGCCTCCCCCACCATCTGATCCAACTCATCACCAGGCGGTGATCAGTTAACAGATCTGCTCCTCTCTTCATCTGAGTGTCCAAGACACATGGCTGCAGATCTGACGATACAACCACAAAGTCGATCATCAATCATTGCCCTTGGCTGTTCTGGCACCACGAACGCTTATGAACCCATCTGTTCTCAAACATGGTGTTTGTTATGGCCAGTGTATGACAGTCCATAACAAAACACCATTCAGGTTCAGGTCAGGCCGGCTCCCAATTACCCCTTGTCAAGTTTCTCCATCATTGCCCATGTGAGCCTTGAAGTCCCTCAGAAGAACTATGGAGTCCCAGCCGGCCCCCTTTCCAGGACACCGGCCAGAGACTTCAAGAAGGCCAAGTGCTCCATACTGCTGTTCGGTGCATATGCACAAACAACAGTTGCTCCATACTGCTGTTCGGTGCATATGCACAAACAACAGTCAGAGACCTTCTCTTAACAACCCGCAGTCACATCGAGGCAACCCTCTCATTCTCCAGGGAGAACCAAAACACAGCAGTGCTCACACGGTGGCTCATGACTATCCCCACACCCACCTGGCGCCTCTCACCCTTGGCAACTCTGGAAAAAGCAAGTCCAGCCCCTCTCCAGGAGTTTGGTTCCAGAACCAGTGCTGCACTTGGAGGTGGGCCCAACTATATCTAGTCTGTACCACTCCACTTCCTGCACCAGCTCCGGCTCCTTCCTCACAAGAGAGGTGACATTCCACTTCCCCAGAGCCAGCCCAGTGGTTACGTTTGGGAACACCTAAAAGTGGTTGGGTTTACACAACAAAAACATGCGGTTGAGTTTTGGCAACAAAAGCACGTGGTTTGGCTTTACAATCTCATGGGAAGTGGACATCAGCCTCCTGGTTGAAAGTTGGTGGTTGTTGGACCCATCCACCATGCCTCCCACCCGCCCTACCAGGTGCCGTTTAACAGTAAGGGCCACCAGCTGCGTACCATGCCGACGTGAAAGGACAGCTTTTTTTGTCGGTGTCTGACACCAGAAGTCACTAACCAAGTGCCGGTATTTGACGACTTCAGATTGAAACTGCGTTGCATCCAGTGTCTTCACCTGTAAGACTGTCTAAGACCAGCCACCCTAACAGCTGATGCAACAATTGGTTTGCAGAACCAAAGAATTTCTGCATAAACTATCAGAAACCATCTCAGGGAAATTCATCTTTATGCTCATCTTCCCCACCAGGGTCTTGAGAGCAGTTTGTCATCTTAACCAACTTAAGCAGTTGTGAGGCTGGTTGGATGTACTGCCAAATTCACTGAAACAATATTGGAGACTTGTTATCCATCATATCCATCCATCATAGTTTACAGACCATGTTCTTGGTTCAACTTTGACCAACCATATACAGTACATACACATTTTTGCTGTACAATTAGGTATTGCGACCAGCACTCAAGATGTGCTTGTGGTTCGCATAACCTGGATAAACTGTTGGCTTGTTAACATCCTGTCTGACCGCCTGCCTGCTCCTATTTCTTGCCATGTCAGACATTGCTGTGGCAGTGGAAGAATGGCCAGAACTAAGAAGATCATTGTAATAAAACTGAATTATTCTTTTCTGCCAAACTCTCTGTCTGGGTTTACTTTATTGCAAGCACATGTGCGTATTTGTGTGTCTACACCCCACAGCTTATGTATGTCTTCTTTCTGTATAGAACATAGTGAGATTATAGCCAAACAGTGCAGCTTTAGGCGGCCTTTATCTGTGCGTGCATAAACAGAAATGCAATAATTCAAAGTGGAGCTTCAAAAGCAACGGCACTGATGTTCAAAGACAGACAAGCTAAAGACTCAGCGCAGATCAGTCATAATTCCTTTACAGCGTGTGTGTGTGTGTGTGTCTGTGTGTGTGTGTGTGTGTGCGGGTGTACTCGTCAGAGACAGAGAGGGAAGACTGGATGTGAGAGAGGAAAGTAATGATGGAGAGAAAGAAGAGAGGTGAGTAAGGGATAGACATGCAACAAGGTAGAAATGGATGATGGAGGAAGAGAAGCAGCGAGGCTTCTGCCTTCTCACCTCAGCTTAAACTTAATACTCAGGCATTTCATTTAACTCACCACCCACACACTGCTGCCTCTCATCACACACACACACACACACACACACACACACACACACACACACACAATCATAGCAGACGCAAAACAAAGACAGCCAGCAATTATGAGACGGCGTACACAAACACCACCTACTGAGCCACGCATCCAAAACACACATTTTATCTGAGTACAGCAGCACCTCCTAACACTTCACAATGTCCTCACAAAACATAATGTATTACACACACATACATTGAGACACACACAGAATCAGTGACAAAGACAGATACAGCGCATCATCAAGCCGCCTCGTAGGTGGTCTCTCTTTTCTCAGTCTCTCTCCTACACTCCATCTCTGTCTCTTTCATCCTGCCTGCTCCACTTCCACGTTCAGTGTGACGACGTCGCCTCCAGGAGAATGTGGTTGAAGATTAAGCTGCAACTTTCAGGACGAGCGACGTGGGCTTCTGATGAATGCTGATGAATTCAATGACTGGCCACACGCCATCTGTCCCATGTCTGTTTTTAAACTGGATTCCTACTGACGCCACACTTAGCCACTGTTAAACTATAACTCTTGTACGCTGCAATATTCTGCAGAGTGCACCCCCTATGTTTTTTGTCAAAGCTAGTTAATCACACAGAAATGCAGTTGTGACTTTTCTCATACCAGGCATAGGCTGATGTTCTCAAAATACCCAACACTGAAGTGTTTTTGGCTGGACTGCAGCATGTAAGGCCAGTAAGAGTTGGTGTTTTCCCATTGGCAGTTGGTCTTTTGAAATGAAGAGGTGCTGACAGTCCTGTATTACTGTTAGTGCTTCCCATTTACCTCGGAGGTTCGAGCTGTGAGTGGTGTCACATCTGAGTTGATCACATTACACTACAACAAGCTGGAATACCAACATGTTGTTAGCATTACCAGTTAAAGTATGGTTAGCCATTGTAAGCAATACCAGTTGATAACAATACATAAGGCCCTGTGTCCACATAGCGCCTTTTTCTGGCAGAAAGGCGCTGGAAGGGCGCTGCGGAGCACTGGGATGAAGCGTCTGTGCGCCCCCCAAAAAAATGCTCACGAGGGTTTTCGTTTCTATGACAACAATATCTTGACAATTCCTGTAGCCGCGCAGTTTTGCAGGTTTATAGTGATACATATACTGTGTTAATCTTTTAATGCTACAGCAGGTGAAGTCATCATCATGTTTTATTAGTACAATTTGTGTTAATGTACTTAGTAACTTTGCCACCACTGTATGGGTTAGAATTGATTACATGTGTGTTACTGTAAAATCTCTCAATTTATATATTGCTGGAAAAATAATTAATTTAACTAAAGGTGTGTTCACACCGGACTTTTTATTTTTTTCGCTGTCGCTCGGTTCGCCCCTTCGATATCGCTTCATCGCTCAGTTGCAATCGCTCGTCAATGTGGCAGAAATCAAGAGACTTGCTTTTTCGCTTTGATGAAGTCATTGAAGCAATCAGGGTATTTCGTGGGGGGGTGCTTGACTGTCAGCTAGCTGCAAATTAAAAGCAACAATAGATGTAAAAACACACAGAGACAATGCATCTGAACATTTATACCTCCGACCGCGGCAGCGGCTGAAATTTATACATTTTGATACATACAGGTAGGCTATATACATATTGCAAAACTCTGTAAAAGTACACCAAAGCATACATTTTCGTTTCCAAATATTTATTTGAAAACGAAACCATTCATACGGTCAATAAAAAAACATTTAGTTAATAATAAAAAACAAATGTAATCTCAACAGTGACCGCACCAGCCGTGTGTGTGTGTGCGTGCGTGCGTAGTGACCGCACCAGCCGTGTGTGTGTGTGCGTGCGTGCGTGTGTGCGTGTGTGTGTGTGTTGTTAGTATGTCAGAGAGGAGTATCAATAAAAAAAAAAAAGTTTCCACTAATTATTTCGGTGTTTATTTCTTTTATTCTTAAGGTTTTTTTTCATTAAAATGTGTAATATAGCCAACAATATTATAGACCAAAAGTTAATCTAATTTATTATTGTAGAATGTATTTAGCAAATCACCACTTTCAACTGGAG